>NC_142403.1:1187523-1250023 GCF_059441095.1 Idiotropiscis lumnitzeri
TTTTACTTGTTGCTAAAATTTCGTTAGTCTATTAGATACTAAGCATTCATTTGTTATCTTCCTGCTGGAGCCTATCGCAGCTGTCTTAGGTGGGGTATACCCTGAACTGGTTGCCAGCCAAAGACAAACAACCATCCACACTCACACCTAGGGCCAATTTTAGAGTGTTCAATCAACCTATCATGCATGTTTTTGGAATGTGGGAGGAAACCGGAGTTCTCAGAGGAAACCCACGCACATGGGGAGAACATGCAAACTCCACACAGGAACGCCGGAGTCAGAATTGAACCTCTGCACTGTGAGGCTATCATGCAAACCAGTCGTCCAACGTTCCATTGGTATGATTCTTTTGGAATGCAAAATGACAGCGACAGTACTGTCTTAAGATATAACAAAAGGCAACATTGTATAATATATAAATAATGCGATTACGTGACTGTGTGTGCGTGCGTGCGGGTGTGTGTGAAGTTTAACTGATACTGGATCATCTGAAAAGTCACGTGATCAGCTCTGATTTCCGACCAAATAATGAAATTGGTACATCCCATAACAGAAACAAAAAAAAAATCCTCCAGAATCAGAATTCCCTTTATTTTCATTATACTTGATGGACAATGAGATTAGATTCGATACGTTAGTAGGGCTGGGTGATAAATCGCAAATTTACCATTACCGAAATTTATTACAATGACCGACATCATTTTGCCCATGTCGGTAAATTCGGTGTTTAAAAAAAAAAAAAGAAGTCTTTTCTGTCTGCGGCAATGTTCATGCCCCTTTAAAGACGGCTACAGCGCGTCTAGTCACGTGACTCCACCCATCTGAACAAGAAAGAAAACAGACGACGCAGTGGTAGCTGGCGATTCAAATCCAGAAGCGGCTGACACGGCTGAAGGCGAAGTAACATTAGTTGAAGTTGTTCCTGATGCGTTTGTCCCGAAAAGAAATTCAACATCTGTCGTTTGGAAATGTTTTGGGTTCCATAAAGACGATGTTTGAGCAAAAGAACACAAACTACAAAGTGCGTCGTAAGCACCCAAAACAGCGCGTCCAACCTTTTCTTTTTCACCAACCACAACACAACCATGCTGTGCTGAAAGTTCAAAGTGAGAAGCAAGGTTCGACAAGTGACAACAGCCCATTAACGGAAGCGACACCATACGAGAGAACGTCTCAGAGGTGGATGCGATAGCCTAGCACAGGCATCACCAAATGGCGGACCGCGGTGCGGATCCGGACCGACAGATGGTTCGGACCGGACCCATTACCAATCTATGATGAATTTTTTCAGGGCGCATTCGCAAACGTTGACGCTGCAATTCTAGTTAATATGGAAAAGGCGTCACTGATTTGAGCCAATCAAATCTTTTGTTTACGATCCACTGCCAATTGCGCAGCAGACCGGAAAAGAGTGCTGCTGACAGTATGCCTTGCTAAGAAGTAAGCAAGGTCGATGCATGTTGTTTTAAATGAATGGACGGAGAAATTTAGTTTCGTTCTGGCTGCAGCCGATTCAAAACCAGTGTGCATCATATACTCAGAAACCGTCGCAACATTGTGAAACGCCACTACGAAACAAAGCACCGCCCTTTTGTGCAAAGTTATCCGCTGAAGTTTGAGGTGCGCGTGCGCAAAAACATCGAACTGCGAGTGCAGTAGAACGGATTTTTACATTTTCGTTTACAGCCCAGCGGCATGCAAACAAATGTTCACGAACAGTAAACTAAAACATTCAGTGATGGGGAAGTTGTGAAGGAGTGCTTAAATGCGGTTGCACAAACATAATTTAAAGGAAAACACAAAGCCCAGATGTGTGAAATAATCTACCAAATCCCAATGGCCCTGACTCCATTCCAACCCAGATTTAAGTCACTGGCAGGGCAGTCACAAACTCATTTTTCTCATTAAGAGAAGTTAAAAAAATATTCAAAAGGAAAGGTGGTGTCAAAGCTCATTTTGAATTAGTTTTTCATGAGGACAGCCATTTTTATTGATTGTGTACTGAACATGTTAACCTGTTTTACTTGGATAATTAGGCTTTTCGTTTTTTTTTAGGCTGATAACGCTTTGATTTCAGAAAAAAAGGTAAATGATGTTAACTCAATGCTTAGCACTTGAAATATTTCTGCAGGAGATATTTTACTGTTTTTTATCGTGCATTTATCGTTATCGGGGTAAAATTGCTCAATTTATCGCGATATTGATTTGAGGTCATATCGCTCAGCCCTATACGTTAGTATTTAAGTAACTTGAAACATCTGTTGCATAAATCTGATATTAGGTCGCAGTCTATTGAATTAATCAAGCACTATTGACTCCAAAACTATGTCAACAGAAATTTCAAGCAAATATTGTTATTCTGTGTTGCAGGTTGTTCCGACCAAGATGATCAATGATTTGCTCCAGGTTTGTTTTAAAGGAAGTTTTGAGAAACTAGAATTTGCAGTCAGGGTAGGTTGCCTAATGAGACTTAAGTCGTACAAGATCTCACGTCACATTCTCATGTCAAATCTTTTCTTTGTCAGAGCATGGTGGATGAAGGCTACACAGCCACACAGATCCTGAGTCAACTTCATGACTGTATCATTGAGCGGGACTTAAGTGACAAGCACAAGTCGGTCGTCAGTGAAAAAATGGCGGTAGGATACGTGATGCACCTTTATGACATGATAAAGTTGAAGAGATGTATTTCTTATTGGGCTCAACCAGTCAGCATTAGCATTTGTGCTGATTCAAGGAATTTAAATTTTATTATCAGACCAACCCATTGCCACATGATGTACGAAATACGATTCCCAAGGTTACAGGTTAGCCCCGTGACTCTGTATGAGTCTGTGTTCCTTCCTACAATGTCATAATAAATGTAGTTCACACAGCCGTGACTACTCTATTATTTCTAACTAGAGTGCTTGGTACCTGAGCCGAGCACTCAAGTAAAAAATTAGGGGCTGTCAAAATTAAAGCATTAACTCAGGTGATTAATCCCCAAAAATTTTACTTAGTTAAATATTTTAATTCAGTTAACTCAGTTTGATTTACTTAAAAAATAATTTGCGTACTTTGCGAATATTGTGCCATTTTAGCTGTCTTTAGCATGTCTCAGAACAAAACACTGTTTAAGTTAACACTAGGCCTTGCAAACCAACACTGCTGGAGTGTGGCGCTTGTGGGCAGTTTTGAGAAATGTTTCGAAAATAAGTGTCTGCAAAGATATCTCCGTTTAGATCGTATTCAAGAATCCAAGAAAGCTATTAGAACAGTCTTTGAATTAAATATACTTCATATTTGGTGATTTTGCATCAATTCCAAGATATTATTCAAGTAAATATCTGTTATAAGCTTCGCAAAAAATAGTAGTTGAAAAATGTGATTGATCATGATTAGTCATGGATTTTTTTGTGATTAGTTAAAAAAAAATCACTTGCCAGCACTATAAAAAATATTTTTAGATTAATTATTTTTGCACTTGTAAAGCTTTAGTATTGCCATACAAAATTACCTCTGAATGGTGAACAATGCCGTCATGTTAGGATTGATACTTTCGAGGCACACTTTTCAAATCCTGCAAGGATACACTGAAGAAATAGTGTCTGCAAGTACAGTGAACATTTTTTTTATTTGAGGGTTTTTTAAATGTTGAAATATTTTACAATGAAGCCATTGAATTTCCGGTTCAATTTACTGCAGTTATTCCACTGGAATTACAGTCATCCCTCATTTTTCGCGGTTAATGGGGACCAGAACCCCTCTCCCCCTTGAAAAGTGAAGAACCGCGATGTAGAGGTTGACTTTTTTATTTTGATATTGGAGGGGATTTATGCCTCAATTACGCCATTGCAAACATCTTAAGGGCTCAAACAAATACATAAAGGAGGACTTTATGGAAGCTGTTCGCCAAAAAGGAATGTACTGTTTCCAAAACTGAAAGCCGCATGTGACAGAGGAGAGATTGCTTAATTGATTGAATCATTATATCTAAACAACAAAACCAGTAAATACTAAATAAATCAATAAAAACATTAAAAGATGATAAACCTGCACAATGAAGAAATAAACTTATCCACATTTCCATGTGTTGAACACAAGACATTTGATTCTGAAAATAATCCTGACAATCACTTCTATAGAAATAAACACAACTCTGGTTTCAAGTATTACACCAATATCAATTTTATGTAAATATAAAGAACAAAGATGCAATACCACTCATGCACGTTAACAACAGAAGTCAGCATAAAAAACACTGGACTTAAAGAATTTATCAATAAATTCCACAGCTCTGATTGGCTGATCAGGTAATACTGAGTATGTTAAAAAAAAAAAAAAGGTTCTTAGATTGTCATCAGGCATAGACTCAGTAAATGTCTGACAATTTGACCACAAATGTTAATGTGGGTCAAGTTACGACAGCAACTTTTGTAGTCAAGGTGACTCACAAAATGGCTTACATCCTTTTGTTTTTAGCATATGGATACAAGAGGATATTTTTTGTAGGTCTTAGTGCATTACATATACTTAAAATATTTTATTGATCTAGGTGAAACGTACAATTGGGGCTACTTTTTTAAACAAGTGGCCCAGCTTTTAAAAATTTCACAATAAATGGAAAAAATACGTATGAGTTTGTCAGGCCTGATACTTGTGTAAAGTTTGAGTTTTGAAGCATATTTACACTCTCAAAAGTTGTGTTGTTTTTTTGGGCGAATAGGAGTTGCTAAGAAAACAGCTTTGCATAAAACTTCACAAGCTTTGTGTTGCAAGAATAAATTTCAAACAAATATGAGGTAAATCTGGTCAGCCTGCATGGAGAAAAACACCAAATATTAAAAAATATAGTTCCTTTAGACCATCGCGCTACCACTACGATAAAAAGTAAGTTCATGGATGTGTTTAGCCCTGGACTATTATCAAATGGGAGACATTTTTAGAAGTAATTTTCATTCAATTCTAGTTATAGCAGCTTTTGTAGTCCAGGCGACACCAACCTTGAAAGTAAATTCAAAATTGCGAACTTCCTGTTAAGTTTACCATACGGCTCCAATGAGACTTTTTTTGTAGGAATTTGCTTGCTACATTTACTATCAAAGTTTCGTAGTTTTAGATGAACCGTACAACTGGGTCAGCTTTTTTATTTAATTTCAAGGCGGCACTAACAAGCAATGAAGATATCAGATGATGATCCTGCATACATTCTGAGATTTAAGACTGCCTTCACACAGTAACTCAAACAGCAGAGGGAGAAAACAAACCTGGAATGACTGAAAGTGGCAACTGTCATAGATACACAATTTAAAGACCTCAGTTGACTACCCTGAGCAGAGAGGGAGCTAGTGTGGGCAAAATTGATTGAGTTGGTGAGTGAAGAAGCTGCTTCACAGCCACCCAGCGAGAACCTTGGGGTCAGACACAGAGACACTAGTCAACAATACAGTGGAGCGGTACAATATTGAGCCCTGTGCCAGCTTGGATCAGTGTCCATTGAAGTTTTGGTCAGAGCACACTGCTGTCTATGGAAAGATGGCCCACATTGCTCGAAAATACTTGGGGACTCCTTCGACAACTGTCTCATGTGAGAGACTGTTCTCTTTAGCAGGGCACATTGCGCAAAAGAAGAGATCTAGTTTGTCACCAGACAATGTTAACAAGATGGTCTGCCTTGATGATTGGTGGAAGAAGGATAAGTAAAAACTGTCCTGGAAAAATTAACTGGTCTCATTGCCCTGTGCCACGTCAGACAGATCTGGTTGATATTATACAATACAATACAACAGTGTTGTTTTTGGCAGGCATTTTAGATTTAGTCTTCTAGGACAAAAATTCTTATTAGTTTTCGTCACATTTAGCCATTCCTATTTGTGATAGTTTTAGTCGTTGAAAACTCAAAAAGGTTTTAGTCTAGCTTTAGACGAAAACTCAAAAAGGTTTTAGTCGACGGAAACACAAAACCTACTGAGTGTCACTGTCACCTCGCTCCGTCAAAGGAAAGCGTGTCAGTGTGTGTGAGCCGAGACAAATGGCCGCAGACGTGTTTGTGTTTTGTTTTGCTGGTGTGTGCGCGGTGTATGCGCCTTGCGTGCTGTCCTGGCGGTGGGCATGCCCAAACGAAAGATAGGTTGCACCAGCGTTGCATTTTTTGAAAGAGAGATTACATGTACAATAGGAAAGGATGTCATAAATTTTGAGCATCTGACAAACCACACACCAACAATTTCCCGTCACTTCTCTTCAACGAAAATTCATGTTTTCGTCTTCAAAGAACCTCGTTTAAATCGTCATCGTCTCATTATCGTCACGAAATACGGTGACGTTAACAAAATATTTTTGTGATTGCCATTGTTGATGAAAACAACTGCAATACAATACAACTTTATTTATATAGCGCTGGAGCTGTAACAAAGTGCCTGTTAATTAGGCTGTACATATACAATCTTGCCTATCTTTATTAGTGTTTAACAAAGTAAAAGATTTATTTTTCATCAGCAAGTTTCATTATTTTGGTAACACATGCTGTTGTTGTCGAAATTTAAATGAACCATTTTAATCTACATTTATTTTGATTAACTCCAGGATTATAAAAAAAAATTATAATCTATGACCACCACGTTATCCATCCGTCCGTCCGTCCTAATCTATTTGATCTATTTTTTCTAATCTATCTATCTGATCTATCTATCTTGTATGTTGTCAAATTTGGTGTTCATCAAGATTTCGCCTGATACTAACTTTTGAAAAAAGGATAAAGATTAAGAAGCTTATGAATATTTTGGGGCCGTCTCGCAGGCACGAGCCCTCATTTAGAATGAATTCTAATTATTTAACTTACACATGGTAGTGCAAAGAAACATGTTTGGTATTGTCAGGGAAGTTTCTATTAAACAAGCCTGGACAAATGAGTCAACCAGCCAAGATTGTCTTTGTGTCTCGCGCGGAGCAGCCCCCTGAAGTCAGAGGTGAAGCTGCTGCTTCCTGTTCCTGCAAGGCTTTTATTGTATCGCAGCAAAGCAATTTGAATATGCAACTCATACAGAAAAGAAACACCCCTTGCATAACGGTCAGTGTGACTTCAGTTTGCGTCCTTGGATCTCAGACACTTTTACTTCGTATCAGTCAGGAATGAGCGCCTGGCTTGTGTCTTTCTATCAGTACAGGCACTTCTGTCAACACTGGATAACAAGGGTACACTGTTCACTTGAAAATCAAATGACCTGAAAGCATAGTTTGAAACTTGATAATATGACAACCTAATTTCTTTGACAGGTATGCATGTTATGAGTCCGATGGTCTGCAGGTGCGCTCACCCTACTGTTTGCGATGGACTGCCTTAAATGCAAACAGGAAGATTTTGATTAAGATGCCCAACTGAACCGGGAGTCCGAGGACCTGACTTTTGTTACCCAAATTTTGATTGGACTTAATGGATGCGTGTTCACTGCCTGCCCTTGATTTCAGAATCAGAATGCCATTTATTGTTTGATTGACTGGTAACCTCTCCATTCCGCAACCTGTGAAGTCACATCTGTCTCAACCTTTCATATCCCAGACACAGGATTAGAGTGTATTGGAAATAAATTAATTGGGTTTAATTATGAACTGTAATTTGTGTTTGGTCCATTTCAGGTGGTGGACAAATGCCTGACTGACGGTGCCGATGAATACATGCAACTGCTCAGTCTATGTTCAGTTATCTTTGAGCAAGCACTCCAGAACAAGTGAAAGTGGAACACTTTCAAGCAGAATCTTTGAACATTCACCTGGTGAGACCAAATTAGTGCTGAATCCCATTAATCTATATAGAGGAGTGGCTGGTTTGAATTTGTCTGTTATGTTCCTTACTCAATTCCAAACAATACACCAATTTATATCTTTTGATGGAACAAGCTACCATTGTAATTTTTCATACTCTACCTAATTTGTGCAAGAAATGTTTTTGTTGTTTTGTTTTTGTTGAGGCATTTGTTTATATAGTGAACACCTATATTTGAAAACAAGGCAAAAAAAAATGTTAATTCAAGGTTTAAAATCTATTTCCTATACATGTGATGTTTTAGTTGTATTACAATTTCTTTAAAAAGTGAGTCTGTATTGCCATGTGAAAACCATTAAACATTTTCTCAACTATGACATTATGTCTGTGTAATTGTTGTGTATTCTTAAACATTCTTCGTATCAAAGTCTATAACAGTGTCAACCAAACTTCAGCTTGAACTGGGAGCTAACAGCACTCCATAGCCCTGTGAAATCAATATACAATACAACTATATTTATATAGCGCATTTTACAACAGATGGAGCTGTAACAAAGCGCTTTCCATATGCGGGAAATTAGCACACCAATTAAAAGACAAACAATAGATACCTGAAGAACAGCATCCGCTCATCACTCACCAACTAGACCAGGGGTGGCCAACCAGTCAGAGACTAAGAGACACTTTTTTTTTTCCTGTGTTACTGCAAAAGCCGCATCATACACATGGGCACAAATGAACATCATCCCATGCCTGAATCATGTATGCATGCACACAAAGAACCCTACTCAGAGAGATTTATTGAAAACATCCCACACCAACATATGTTATTTTCAACAGTTAACATTGAGTGCACTGTCTCTCACACACAAACTCTCAGTTCAATCAAGTCCACAAACAAAAATACAATAATTTTAATATTTTTCTCTTACTATGCTGCTCCCTGAGACTTCTGGCATTCCTTATCTTGAACAACCCTCTTCAAATATGGCTTGTAATTTATTGTTGCCACTCGAAGCAATTCTTTCAAATGAGTGTCAGTCAGAACAGATCGGTGCTTTGATTTCACATGTTTAAGGGTAGAAAAAACACACATACGTTGACCCAAACATTGACAGTATCGTAAGCGCAGCCCATTTGATGTTGAGGTATTTTTCTATTGGCACACTTTTCCAGACACTCAATGGCCCCTTCCCTTTCAGTTGATGCTTCTCACAAAGCTCGATCATCTCCGACTGAGACGCAGCCTCATCTGTGAAGAGCGGGGCTTTCAAGCAGTCTGTCTCCGCAATAAATGGGTCGACCAGGAACATAATCTGTGGTCTTTTGAGTTGTAGATCACAGAACCGGGTTACAAAGCATTTGTGCAGATGCATAATCCACTCAAGGATCGAGAGCTCGGGATAGTCCTTGTCCTTTTCCATGAACAATTTCACTTCATCCAAAAGCTCAAAAAAGTGAAAAAGTACCTTGCTTTTTGACAACCACCTGACAGTGCAGTGAAGCAGCAGGTCACCTGGAAGCCCTTGGTCTCGCTCAGCGATGAGATTCCTGTATTGCCTGTGGTTAAGTCCATGTGTGCGGATGTAGTTGACGATTTCCATCACAGGCCTCATGACGTTTTCTAAATTCAATGATTTAGACACGACTCCTTGGATGATGGAGTGGGAATTTCAAAATTCGGGAAATGTTTGATCAGCTTTGCACAGGCCCGCAAGCCCGTTCACAGATCTGTTCATGGCTAGCACTCCATCCATGGCTATTGCAGTTAGTTTAGATATGGGCAGATTTGCTTTTGCAAATGCAGCAATCATTGTTTCTTTCACATTTATGCAAGACTTCTTCTTTGAACATACATTCATTTGACACAGACCGTGCAAATATCGTCAATTGAGGCTTGTTTTTTATGTCACAACTCTCATCTAATGTCACGCTAAAATACTCATACGCTTGAATGTCAGAGTCCAACTGTGATTCGACGCCTGTATTAATATCCGATATTCTGCGTTCAACACTGTAGTGGGACAGTTGGATGTCTGATGCGCTCCATTTTAGTTTGTCGTCTTCTGGAGATAATATTTCAACGGGGTCAGTGAGGCATTTTTTAATGAAGTCCCTTTCGTTGTATGGCTTTTTAGCCTGTAGGATGTTCCAAGCCAGTTGATACGATGCAAGCGTTACGGTCCCCGAGTGTTTCGTAAACTTTTTGAAAAACTCCATCTGCTTTTCTGCCTGACTTTTCAAAGTGATCAACTTGTACTTGCGTAGTTCAGTCCCTTTTGGAAATCCCTGTTCGATGTTAGGATGAAGTGAGCTGAAATGACGAAGAATGAAACGCGGTAATGCTGCGGACATATAAGAAAGACCGGCTTGCCGTTACGTTCAACAAAAGGAATATAAACTCTCCCACTCTGTCAAAAACGTCCTGTGTTCTTATTTTTGTTTAACTGTCCATTTTTTCCCTGCCATTTTGAGAACCAACTTAACGGAAATTGTTTACAACGCAAACGATGTCGCGCCAGAGATTCTCTTGTTGTGCGTTTGACGTCACTCAAACCAGCTTACCTCGTCAGCGTGCCATCCAACCGTAGGGGGAATGAATGGCAGCATCAGCCAAGCATTTTTGACACATGTCATGTGAAAGCTCCTGAAGAGTCGCATGAAACTAGCCAAAAAGCCACGGGTTGGCCAGACCAGAACTAGACTGACGTACATATGAAGTGTCGCTGGACAATGCGTGGTGCGATTCACTGTGTTCTTGCATTTCCATGCAGCCTCTCGTCATCCATGCATGAGCCGCAGCTAAAGTAGTCATTTGGATGCCCACGGCAAACAGTCAGTGCCCCGCGCTTCCATATACTTTTGCTCAATTTTGAAAAACTGTGTTATGGTAAATGGGTTGTCACTTGTATAGCGCTTTTCTACTTTCGGTATGCAAATCACTTTACACTATTAACTCATCCACCTATTGTTGACACCATCAGAAGCAACTGGGGGGTCTGTATCCTGCTCAAGGATACTTCTACATTGTCACTCTGACTGTGGATCGAACCCACAACCTCTAGGTTGGGGTACGACGTGTGACTTGGAGAAAAATTATCATATTTTCTTTGGTTGGGTAAAGTCCATTGAATCATTCTAATAATATTGAGCAACATTTAATATAGTTTACATATTCAACCATGTTTATACTCACAAAGCATCACTCATGTCACTCTTCATTGAATATATTTTGTATAATAAAATTGCAGATGTTGCGGCCATAATGTATGAAATTATGATTATTACAAAATTATATTGATTTCTGGACAATTTGGGTTGGTTCACGACATACAGTATAAAATCACTTCAAATCCTTAATTCTTAAATTAAAATGAATAGGGTTAGGTCTTTCTCTGCGACTTTGTGTGAATGCTCAGACACATGAATAATGAAAAAAGGGACCATTGCTCAAAAGTAGGGAAGGATGACCCACTGTGGAAACACACACATTCCAGCGAGCACATTGCATGGAAACGTTTCATAATTTCTTGGACCTCTGGGTCAGCCCCACCAAAATCACAACAGCTGTGTGTCAACTCAAGTGACTCATTAAAAAGCGCAAATAACTGATGAAAGGAAAGTTAAACTGCTATAGTAGGTCTGAATATTATTCATGTTCAGGGATTTGTTCCTGATATTTAAAGTTTACATCAAATACTCAAATGATATAGTTTGTAGCTTTTAATATATAAACTTGACATCAATATTTGGCAGAATGAAAACTGCGCGCATGCATTCAAAGCGATCTTTCCATTTTTTTTTCTTAGTGTAACGTCGTCTGAGTGCGTATATCACGCGAGCCCCAACACTTACCTTTACATTGCTTGTGCCAAAATAAAAGCATGGTTTTCAGAATAAAAGTCCGAACATGGTTACTAAAACTCACATGAAAGGCAAGTTTATGCTTTATTTTTATTTGCATACGTTTTATTTATAGTATTTATTTTCAAGGCAACATATTTTCATGTCAGTGACATTCAGTGAGGTTCGTGACTGGTGAGGCGCTACTTCACTGGAGTCAGATAGATAAAATATAAAGCCAAAATACACTGTGTTCCAAATTATTACGCAAATTGCATTTAATAGTCAAAAACATTCATTTAGTTTTTCCATTAAACACATGGCTGACATTGTTTCACGGCTCTGTAGATCATTAACATAAAACTAAGACATCTATAGTAAATAGTCTCTCACGTGAGCCCAATTCAATGAAAACTGCTTCAAGGTGAAAAAATGACCTATGCAAAGTATGTATAGTTTCTGACTGACCACTTTCTTCCATGGTAAGAAAAGAACCATACCCTCCAACAACAACAAAAAAATCATCATGTATGAGAATGCCCCATCTCATGCTGCTGAAGAGAAGAGAAGAGAAGAGAAACTTCCAACTTCCATCTTCTCTTGACCTCAAGCCTAATGAAAACCTATGGAGCATCATCAAGCAAACAACCTATGAGGGTTGGGAGACAGTCCATCACCAAGCAGCAGCTCTGGGATGCTATTCTAACATCATGCAGAGCAATTAACCTGAAACTTCCCAAGAGCTCACAAGTTCAATGGGTGCACGCCTATTAAAGTGACTCAAGCAAGGAAGTCCTGTATTGACAGATAACTAGGCCTGTTTATCCAAAAGTTATTTCAATCAGAAATAGTTTATTTTATAAGGTCTTATAATGCTCCAAATTTGACATTTGGCCAATTTGAATTATTTCCAGCAGAGATAATAGAATACCGCTTTTTTAAAAAATTGATGATGTCATAGCCCCGCCCCACTGAATGCCGTTTATGTCAAAAATAGCCCCGCCCTACAGAATACCGTTTCTGTCAAAAATGTCCCATTTCCCCGCCTCCTCTGTCAAAAATGTCCAATTTCCCCACCTCCTTGATGTGTTAATCCCTCCCTGTAGAATAGCGTTTCTGTCAAAAATGTCCAATTTCCCCGCCTCCTTGATGTGGTAATCCCACCCTATAGAATACCACTTCTGTCAAAAAAAAAAATGTGTTCCCCATGCACGTCTGCCCCCAAGCCCACTCCCATACCGTGCTTATGTCATCAATATTTTTTGTTTAAGTATAGTGGTGTATAAAGCAGCTAATTAAATAAGTGAAATATATAACATCTAATTAAATAATTTAGATATATAACACCTAATTAAATAAATAAGTGAAATAATATGACTTGAAAAGAGTTGGCGTTGGTTTTACCTTTCAATAAGGTGTTGACCATCATCTTTGTTCTCCAGGTATATGGTTGATAAAAGCCCCCGGTTTCTTTTTGCAAACATGCCTAGACATGTTCCCGTCGACATAAGTCTAAACATGGCAATCTGTATGCTTGGGGGGTTGTCTATGCAAGTCCCGGCCCCCCAAGCCTGTCACATCCGACATCATAGCGAATCCATTATAGCTCAACACAGCCATCTAATGTTTAATGGGTAATATAACAGGAACCTCTATTTTCCTAATGAAAGGGGTAAGGATTATATAAAAATTACAAACAAAACGTGTTCCGTTTCAAGCAGGTCCGGGAATGTATGGAGTTGTGAATAATCAAACAGGTTTTAATAGCTCACGACTTTATTTTTTCTTCTTCCTACTGAACGTGAAAAGACAACACGACATCTGATTGCAACCTTAAGGTGTTTGAAAAGATAGTGAGTAGCTCACAACTTTATATCTTAAGGTGTTTGAAAAGATAGTGAGTGGCTCCATTATAGCTCAACACAGCCATCTAGTGTTTAATGGGTAATATAACAGGAACCTCTATTTTCCTAATGAAATGGTTATATATACAAATTACAAACAAAACGTATCCGACATCATAGCGAATCCATTATACCTCAACACAGCCATCTAATGTTTAATGGGTAATATAACAGGAACCTCCATTTTCTGAATGAAATGGTTATATATACAAATTACAAACAAAACATGTTCCATTTCACGCAGATCCGGGAATGTATGGAGTTGTGAAAAAATGTTAGATGTTTTTATTTTGTTGGAAACATTTTCAAGCATTTTCTGCTAAGAAATGATTATCACGCTGAAATTAAAAATATAAAACAATGGTGTTATTTAATTTGATTGATGGCAATCTATTCTGCTGATTGATGGCAATCTAATCTGCAACAACCGAGCACTCCTCAATGTAGATGTATGCGTTTAAGTGTGTTGGCAACATCATGGCTGAACAATACTATAAGGATAACATAGGCGCAGCGAACGAATCTAGATACAGTAATTCAATATAGTATCTTGAAATCAACGATATCAGAATCAGAAAATCAGAAATCCCTTTGTCATTGTACTCAAGTGTGCAACGAGATTAGAGAGCTCCCCTCTCCAGTACAATACAACAATAATTCAGATAAATATATAAATTAGATAAATAAGAGACTAGTTAGTGCAATAGAAAATAATACTGAATAGGATATATAAAAACACATCACGTTGCTGTTCTGCAAGGGAAGGGTGGTCGTGTGTGTGTGTGAGAGTTTAGAATGGAGATGGCTCTTGGAAAGAAACTTTTTCTCAGTCTATTGGTCCTTGATTTGATGCACCTGTAGCGCCTGCCAGAGGGCATCCGGTCGAACAGGTGTGAGTTTGGGTGGGTATTGTCTTTGACGATGTTGAGAGCCCTTCTGAGGCACCGGGCGGTGTAGATGTCCGACAGTGAGGGGAGAGGGCAGCCAATAATCCTTTGCGCTGTTTTGACTGTCCTCTGGAGCCTCACTCTGTCCGCCTCAGTGCAGCCGCTGTACCAGGTGGAGACACAGTACGTCAACAGGCTCTCGATGGACGAGTGGTAGAAGGCCAGCAGCAGCTTCCTGTCCAGGTTGAATTTCCTGAGGACTCTCAGGAAGTGCGGACGCTGGTGGACCTTCTTTACCACTGCTGTGGTGTTGTGCTTCCAAGAAAGGTCATCTGAGATCTGTACTCCCAGGAACTTGAACGTGTGGACCCTCTCCACACACACGCCTTCGATGCAGAGGGGGGGGGGCGGCACCGTCTTGTTCCTCCTGAAGTCAATGACGATCTCCTTTGTTTTTGCAATGTTGAGTTGCAGTCTGTTGTCCTCACACCAAGCCATTAGTCTCTGGACCTCCTCCCTGTAGGGTGCCTCGTCACCTTTCGAGATCAGACCGACCACTGTCGTATCGTCAGCAAACTTGACGATGGTGTTGTTACCGTGGGCCGGGCTGCAGTCGTAGGTGTAGAGGGCGTATAGAAGAGGGCTCAGCACGCATCCTTGAGGGGAACCGGTGCTCAGCGTACAGGTGGAGGACGTGGAGGAGCCGAGCAACACAGTCAGGGGTCTGTTGGTCAGAAAGTCCTTAATCCAGATGCGTGTGAGGGCAGGGAGGCTGAGAATGTCCAGTTTGGCGACAAGGATGTTCGGGATGATTGTGTTGAATGCCGAGCTGTAGTCCACAAAGAGCATTCTTGCATAACTCTGCTGTTGTTCCAGGTGGCCCAGCACAACATGCAGAGCAGTGTCGATGGCGTCCTCAGTGGATCTGTTAGCCCGGTATGCAAACTGGTAGGGGTCCAGAGTGGGAGGAAGGCAGTCACTGATGTGCTGGAGAACCAGCCTCTCGAAGCACTTCATAATGACTGGTGTGAGAGCAACAGGACGGTAGTCATTCAGGAGGTCGGCGGGTGACTTTTTGGGGACAGGAATAATGGTGGAAGTTTTCAAGCAGGAGGGGATGACTGCTTGAGCCAGGGAGCGGTTGAAGACCCTGCAGAAAACATGTGACAGTTGGTGGGCACATGCTCTGAGGACCTTGCCTGGTATTCCGTCGGGTCCAGTAGCTTTCCTGGGGTTAATAGCCAGGAGCGCGCGCCTCACATCGTGTTCCTCTACGGTGAGTGGGGGGGAGTTGAGGCATGAAGTGCGGGGGTGTGACGGTTGGGGCGAGTCAAAGCGAGCGAAGAAGCAGTTAAGCTCCTCTGCCAGCGATGCACTCGGGTCTACAGAGGTCGTGCTGCTGCCTTGGAAGTTGGTGATGCTCCGTAGACCCTGCCACACCTCCCGTGGTCTGTTGCTGGCAAGGTGGGCCTCCAGCCTCCTCTTGTAGTTTGCCTTGGCTAGCTTGATGCCTTTGCTCAGGTCAGCACGAGCCACCCTGTACTGGGCTTTGTCGCCTGACCTGAAGGCAGCGTCACGGGCCTTGAGGAGAGAGCGAACCCTGCTGGACATCCAGGGCTTCGCATTTGGGAAGGTCCGTATAGTCCTGTGTAGGGACACAGTTTCCATGCAGAACTTGATGTAGTCCAGTACACAATGCGTGTAGACATCAAGGTCCTGATGATCAAAGAGGTCCCAGTTGGTGTCTTGAAAGCAGTCCTGTAATTCACTCATGGCGTCATCACACCAGGTTTTCACAGTCTTTGCGGTGGGCCTGAATCTGGGCCTGAGAGGGGTGTACGCAGGTGCGAGCTGCAAGGACAGGTGGTCTGACTGGCCGAGGGGGGCGAGTGGGAGGGCCCTGTATGCGTGCTTGATGTTCGAGTACACATGGTCGAGAGTGTTGTCTCCCCTCGTTAGGCACTTGACATGTTGGTGGAACTCTGGGAGTACAGTCTTTAAATTGGCCTTATTAAAGTCTCCCGCTACTATGTGAACACCATCAGGGCGGGCCCGCTGATGTTTGTTGATGACGCACGCGAGTAGCGAGAGCGCCGTGCTAGTGCTAGCGTCGGGAGGGATGTAAACAGCTGTGACGATCACTACCGTTAGCTCCCTCGGGAGAAAATAAGGCCGGCATTTAACGGACATTAACTCGATGTCGGGGGAAGAGTGCTTCTCAACGATCGTGCTATCGCCGCACCAGTTCTCATGCAGGTAAACACAGAGCCCCCCGCCCCTTCTCTTACCAGTGTCCCTCGTCCGATACGCGCGATGTAGCGAGCGCCCAGCCAGCTGAACGCTAGCGTTGGGGACATTGGCGTGCAGCCAGGGTTCCGCAATGACGATCACACTGCTGTCTCGCACATAGCGGTTTCCCAGGATTTGTAATCCCAGATCGTCGATTTTGTGGACCACGGATCTGGCGTTGGTGAGGTAGAGACTCGGCAGTGGTTGCCTGTGGAGCTGCCGTCGCAGCCGTAGCAAGACCTGCAGCCCCGCTTCTGCTTCCTCTCTCTGCGTCGCCTGTGCCGCCTCCCGGTCCCGATGACAAGCCACGGTGAGCCGGGCGGCCTCGCCAGTTCGTCCGGAATTTTGCGATCATAGCAAAATTCCTCTGTGATGGTTATTTCGCATCGATATCCAATGTCCACGATGTCCTGGCGGGTATATTGATGCTGTGCCTCAGTTGGTGCCAATAAGACCACGCAAACACAAATAAAAAGCAATAAGGAGCACTGGGAGGGAGAGCCGTTAGCCGCTGCGTCTATGCGCGCCGCCATCTTGGAAATCCAATATAGGTTTTTCCTGCTTGAAATTGCATTTACAAGCCATTTATTCATTTGCCTTTGAATGTAATACTAAGGCCAGGCCATTATTAACCTCATTTTATCTTTGTGACATGTCAGCTCAACCCAGCCAGCCAATGACAAATATCCTTGGGCGTGAGCAATGACTGACACAAGCAGGGGGAATTTAGATGGAAGTTATGTACAGAGCAGAATTTGATGGATTTTATTGGCAAAAATATAAATCATCCACCATAATTTTAAGGTATTTTACATGAAAAATAAGAGACTGAACTTTAGCGAGGTGTTGGGCTTGTTGTGCTCAATTAACAAAAACTGTGACAAAGCAAGCAAGCATGTTACGTTACAATATACGTGAAACATGTTTTTAGTGTTGAGTCACTGATGGTGTAGTGGTACACTCGCCTGAGTTGTGTGCGGGCAGCGTGGGTTCAGTTCACACTCAGTGACGGTGTCAATGTCTGCCCTGTGGCTGGCAGGCGACCAGTTCAGGGTGTAGTGCGCCTTTCGCCCATAGTCAGCTGGGATAGGCTCATGGAACCTTCCCGCGACCCTGTACAGGATAAGCAGTGTGGAAAATGACATGACGTGTTTACCATGTCGGTAAATTCGGTGTCTTAAAAAAAAAAAAAAAAAAGAAGTCTTTTCTGTCTGCGGCGATGTTCATGCCCCTTTAAGACGGACGGCTACAGCGCGTGTAGTCACGTGACTCCACCCACCTGAACAATAAAGGAAACGGAAGACGCGTTCGTAGCTGGTGACTCAAATCCAGAAGCGGCTGACACGGCTGAAGACGAAGTAACGTTAGTTGAAATTCTTCCCGTCGCGCTTGTCCCGAAAAGAAATTCGACATCTGTCGTTTGGAAATGTTTTGGGTTCCATAAAGACGATGTTTGAGCAAAAGAACATGAACTACAAAGTCCGTCGTAAGCACCCGAAACAGCGCGTCCAAACTTTTCTTTTTCACCACCCACAACACACACACACGCTGTTGACTTGGAGCTTGTGCAAAAAGTTCAAAATGAGAAGCAAGGTTGGACAAGTGACAACAGCCCATAACGGAGGCGACACCTTACGAGAGAACGTCTCAGAGGTGGACGCGATAGCCTAGCACATAGCTAAAGATATAGCTCCTCTAGTTTATAGTGGAGCGCACAGGATTTAAACGCCTCATAAAAGTAGCCGACAAGAGGTACAAAAATATTTGTCGCAAACCGCACTTCCCGATATGGACAACATCGGGAAGGGAGCGTAGACATGTCAAGCATTTTGCGTCCACATCCGACTTGTGGTCGAGTCCCAACATGGATCCCTGTTTGAACCTGACTGTGATAGACACAAGTGGCAACTGCGCATAAGAGTACTCGAGACCGTACATTTTCCTGATGATGTACACTTGTTTATTTGGCATTGGCATTCCATTGACATTTTTTCATTTTATAGAGCATTTTGTTTACAGGCAACTAGCTCCTTTGCACATGGCATTATTTATATTGTTTACAAGATACCTTTACACAAATCTAGGCCTTTGCAAATGGCATGACAGCATCTCGGCGCAATCTATTTGTGAGAGGTACCCTTTTTCTCCTGTTCTTTGTGACATTGTTCAAGTCATGCAAAGCAAGCTATTTGGAATGTTTATACAAATGATTTTTTAACTTTTATTTTTCATTGAAAGTAATGTGTACCAGTTGGTTAATAAAAAAAAAGCAGTTAATATGCATTTCCTGCCTATATTTTGACTTTGGTCCACGGAACGAATTTATTGTGCATTTATCGTTATCGAGGTAAAATTGCTCAATTTATCGCGATATTGATTTTAGGTCATATCGCCCAGCCCTAGATGTCACTATACCAGGCGTGGGCAAACTGCGGCCCGGGGGCCACATGCGGCCCGTTAAACGTTTTAATCCGGCCCGCCGAATTTGAAAAAAAATAAATAAATGAATAAACCTTGTTAATGTTTTATTTTCTAAATACTGTGGTTTTTCAAAGACGTATATATTGTTGTCATGCTTTTGTTCACTTGTATTTCTTTTCTCCGATGAGGTGAGGTGACCAAAACACTCCATCCATCCACTCCTGGTCCGGCCCCTCTGTAAAATTTTAGAACCCATTGTGGCCCGCCAATCAAAAAGTTTGCCCACCCCTGCACTATACTGTGCAACTATGATTCATATTTTGAAGCACCGCAACACCAGCAACTGAGATTCAGTCTTGTGAAATTAATAAGCATTTATACCGCAGAAACCATATTTGTAAAGTTTATTGACATTTGCAAATAAACATCGGAAAGACAAATGAGTAAGGATGCATCACATTGTGAGAAACAGGAGGAAAATACAAACGTAAAATCATCTTTGGACAAAATACAAATTTCTATCTACGAAAGTATATAGCTTAGTTCAATTTGGGCAAAGGCAATTTGTTACCTCTAATTTAAAAGCTCAATTCGAAATGTAATTTTTTACAAAATGGAAAACTAAGAGGATCCCTTTTTCAGTCAGACTTCAGGGCATAGAGAACATCATCTTGGCTAACATTAAGGCGGACACGCTGCAGTATACCCAAGCGACTTGTCTCCAGCAGTAACAATCTGCAGGCTCCCAGGCGCTGACAGACTGCAAGAACCTCTGATACAGCAATTGACTGAAGACCCTCCACTCGACACAGAGCCTGGTGCTGTAAAAACACCTGGGGGATACACAGATGAGTTGCAATTGTTAATATGCATCGTTTTGAGCTAAACGTGGCTCTTAGATGACAAAAACATGACGTGAAGTACATGAATTTTCTGAGACAAAACAGGACAGGACGAAATTTTTAGCGTGTGGTCCGTCAGACGTTCAAAATCTATGACATCCCTTCCTATTGTACATGTAATCTGTCTTTCAAAAAATTGCAATGTTGGTGCAAAGGATCCTCGTTTGGGCACCAACACAACAAAACACAAACACGTCTGCGGTCATTTGTCTCGGCTCACACTGACACGCTTTCCTTTGATGAACCATGACAACAGGGACAATTGTTTGGCTATTGTGTCTGATAACAGCAAGTTGTTACAAGTAAAGAAGACATATATTTGATAAGAGTTTGTACTTGTGGTACGGTATTAGATAAGTCTACTACAAGTCTATGTTCTTACAACGTTTTTATTTTGTTCATTTATGTTGCTTTAAGTGAAAAAAAAAGCCACAACAGTTGCCAAATCAAAATTTTTGGTTCTCGGCTTATTTTGGAGCAATGAGCATTGATTACACTGTTCCCATTTCATCTGTTTGTTATGCATAATCCTTAGTAGTCGAGCTGTAAGTCTTTGCGATTGGGTGGATTGTGTGCCTGTTTTTTAACTAAAATGGACTAAAATCTTTTTGGGTTAGCGTCGACTAAATTTACAAAAGACTAGACAAACATTTTTCTTTGAGTTTCCATTGACTAAAACTAGACTAAAACCTTTGAGTTTTTGTTGACGAAAACTAGACAAACTATCACGAATAGGAATGACTAAATGCGACGAAAACTAATACGCATTTTCAACCAAAAAACTAAGACTAAATATAAAATGCCTGCGACACATTGTACAAAACATCTGATTGAAAAGATAAATAAGAGGTGTCAGAAAAATATGTTATTAATGGGATTAATCCAACCCCCTTTTAACACCGTTAATTTTTTTAACGAGCGATTAAGACTCATCTTGGCCTAATAAACAATGTTGTCCTATGACGTAGCGCTGACGCTTGCGAGACCGGAAAAAAACATCAAGCACGCAAAATTCAGGGCACGCCTGCATGGGCTTGCTATGCGGAGTTTTCGCCGGTTTATATAACTAAAAGCATCATGGCGAGTGGTAAAAATTATGCAAATTTAATTCTGAACGGCAATTCAAAAAAAAAAAAAGTTACCTAAGGGTGTAATTGATGAGAGCAAAGTCATTTGTGTGTATTGCCATCGTGAGCTGAACTACCATCGCAGCACATCCAGTTTAAAATACCATTTGATGGCCAAGCACACCGCTGATGCCAATTCTCCAGCCCCTTGTCAAACCCAGGCATCCATGGATAATTTGCGACAGAAGCCGGTAGATGGATCAACTAAAAAGAGACTCACCGAAGCCATAGCTAAGTGGGTGGCCACTGCGTGTTAGCATCGTGGAGGACGAAGGTCTGGCTGAAATACTTCGCATTGCGTCCAACGACTGCACTTACGAATTGTCCTTGATTTACACCAATGAAACCCGCATTCAAGACTTGCAGGAAGCGGAGAAGGCGGAAGCAGTCACGCTCACCAGTGATTACTGGACTTCTCTCAGTAACCATGACTACCTCGGTATGACAGCCCATTATTTTGACCCATTTCATTTGCACTTAGTTGGCATTTTATATTTCGTATATTACTCCAATTTGATCCCTTAGAAAGTGTGACTTTGTTTGTGTGAGTCAAATCCAATGCTTTGTTTTTTCAATTAAAAAAAGTATTTGCATAAAAACAAAAAAATTAATTCTCATATATTAAAGGTAATAAAATATTGACTTATATACATAATATACAAAAAAAATGGGGGGGATTTATTTTTTACAATGAATAAAGGGATTTTCTTACAATTAATAAAATATGTGATTAACTACGAGTTAACTCTGAAAAAAATACGATTAATTATGATTAAATATTTGTTTTTTTATAAGCTCAGTTTATTAGCTTTGCGTTTGTCAGTTATCGCCTTGCGGCGACGAGGAGGTGGACCCAAAAGGCGAGGAGGCAGGGGAAGGTGTAACTTTAAGGGAATTTATTGACAGGGTCAAAACAAGGACAAACACGTGGCAGTGTGCAAAATAACAAAGGGGAACTAAACGAGACTAAACTGGAACGAGGACAAGGAACAAAAACGAGACGGGAACGAACAAAGCGGACAGGGAACGATGACAAAGAGCATGAACGGGAACAGGGCGTGGTCGTGACAGTCCAAAAGTAGCGGCAGCAAAGCGAGATACACGGGAAAATGACCCGACACTGGGTTGATGGCATGAGTTGTTTAAAGAGTCCAGGAATTAGGCGGCAGATGGAGATCAGGTGTGTGATTTACTAACGGGGAACAGGTGCGTGGCTGGTGAGGAAAGAGTGCTGAGGGGAAACGCCCCACTCAGCTGACAACAAAAACAAGGTGCACATGGCAGGGAGGTGACGAAAGCAATAACAACACCGCATGCACACGTAAACAATGACAAAACTCCTGTCATGCCCGACGCGGATCATGACAGTACCCCTCAAGGGACGGATTCCAGACGTCCCAAAGAAAACAAAAAACGAAGCAAAGTCCAAGAACGAGGGTGGGCGGAGGGGGTCGGGAAGTGGGACCACCACCCGAGGTCGAGACCGGTCTGGCGGATGTCCGGGAGGCCAGACCAGCGAGTCTCTTCGTGGTCCATTGGGCGGCCGACCGGGCGGCCAGACCTGCAAGTCCCGCCTTGGCCATTCAGGCGGACGTCCGGGAGGTCCCGATCGCCACACGAAGTCCGCGGACGGGGCTGAGACGAGAGGCGGCGGCGGGACGCTGGGTGCAGCAGAGGACGGAGCTTGGGCCGGCGTTGAGGCGGGCGCAGCCGAGGCAGGAACTTGGAGCGGCGGCTGGTCGTCGAGCCCCGCCGAGACAGGAACGTGGAGCGGCGGCCGGTCGTCGAAGCCCGCCGAGACAGGAACGTGTAGCGGTGGCCGGTCGTCAAGCCCCGCCGAGACAGGACCGTGGAGCGGCGGCCGGTCGTCGAACGCCGCCGAGACTGGAACGTGGAGGGGCGGCCGGTCGTCGAACCCCGCCGAGACAGGAACGTGGACCGGCGGCTGGTCGTCGAACCCCGCCGAGACAGGAACGGGGAGCGGCGGCTGGTCGTCAAACCCCGCCGAGACAGGAACGTGGAGCGGTGGCGCTTCGTCGGGCGCCGCTGAGGCAGAGACGAGATGCGGCGGTGGTTCGTCGAGCGCCACCGAGGCAGAGACGAGAAGCGATGGCGAGTCGTCGTCCACCACCGAGGCAGGAACCAGGAGCAGTAGCGGATCGTCAGAAGTCGCCGAGACAGAGGCGAGGAGTGGCGGTGGTTCCTCTGGCACCGCCGGGCCAGAGGCGAGGAGTGGCGGTGGTTCCTCTGGCACCGCCGGGCCAAAGGCGAGAGGCGACGGCGGGTCGTCGTTCACTGCCGAGGCAGGGAACTGGAGCACCGGCGGATCGTCGAGCACCGCCGAAACAGGAGCTTGGGGTGACGGCGGATCGTCGAGCACCGCCGAAACAGGAGCTTGGGGTGACCGCGGATCGTCGAGCACCGCAGAGGTAGCGACTGGAAGCGATGGCGTGTCCTCGGGCGCCGCCGGGACAGGGAATTGGGGCGGCGGCGGACCGTCTGGCGCCGCCGAGGCAGGGATTTGGAGCGGTGGTGGGCCGGGCGCCGCCGAGGCAGGGATTTGGAGCGGTGGCGGGCCGGGCGCAGCGGGGACAGGGACTGGTGGCGGACGCAGGACGTGCTCCGCCGGGACAGGGACTGGTGGCGGACGCAGGACGTGCTCCGCCGGGACAGGGACTGGTGGCGGACGCAGGGCGTGCTCCGCCGGGACAGGGACTGGTGGCGGACGCAGGGCGTGCTCCGTCGGGACAGGGACTGGTGGCGGACGCAGGGCGTGCTCCGCCGGGACAGGGACTGGTGGCGGACGCAGGGCGTGCTCCGCCGGGACAGGGACTGGTGGCGGACGCAGGGCGTGCTCCGCCGGAACAGGGACTTGTGGCGGACGCAGGGCGTGCTCCGCCGGAACAGGGACTTGTGGCGGACGCAGGGCGTGCTCCGCCGGAACAGGGACTGGTGGCGGACGCAGGGCGTGCTGCGCCGGGACAGGGACTGGTGGCGGACGCAGGGCGTGCTCCGCCGGGACAGGGACTGGTGGCGGACGCAGGGCGTGCTCCGCCGGGACAGGGACTGGTGGCGGACGCAGGGCGTGCTCCGCCGGGACAGGGACTGGTGGCGGACGCAGGGCGTGCTCCGCCGGAACAGGGACTTGTGGCGGACGCAGGGCGTGCTCCGCCGGAACAGGGACTTGTGGCGGACGCAGGGCGTGCTCCGCCGGAACAGGGACTTGTGGCGGACGCAGGGCGTGCTCCGCCGGAACAGGGACTTGTGGCGGACGCAGGGCGTGCTCCGCCGGAACAGGGACTTGTGGCGGACGCAGGGCGTGCTCCGCCGGAACAGGGACTGGTGGCGGACGCAGGGCGTGCTCCGCCGGACCAGGGACTGGTGGCGGACGCAGGGCGTGCTCCGCCGGACCAGGGACCTGTGGCGGACGCAGGGCGTGCTCCGCCGGAACAGGGACTTGTGGCGGACGCAGGGCGTGCTCCACCGGAACAGGAACTTGTGACGGACGCAGGGCGTGCTCCGCCGGAACAGGGACTTGTGGCGGACGCAGGACGTGCTCCGCCGGAACAGGGACTGGTGGCGGACGCAGAGTGTGCTCCGCCGGAATCAGGACTGGTGGCGGACGCAGGACCGTGCTCCGCCGGAAAAGGGACTTGAAGCGCTGGCGAGGCGCCGGAACGGGGGTCAGCAGCTCTCGGGAGGCCAGAACGGGTCCCAGCAGCTCGGGGGGAACCGGGACAAGGCTTATCAGCTGGCGGGGAGCCGGAACGGGACTCATCCGCTGCCGGGGAGCCGGGACGGGACTCAACAGCTGGGGAGGAGCCGGGACAGGGCTCAGCAGCTGGCGGGGAGCCGGGACGGGACTTATCAGCTGGCAGGGAGTCGGGGCGGGACTCAACAGCTGGCGGAGAGCCGGGACAGGGCTCAGCAGCTGGCGGGGAGCCGGGACGGGACTCAACAGCTGGGGAGGAGCCGGAACAGGGCTCAGCAGCTGGCGGGGGGCCGGGACGGGGCTCAGCAGCTGGCGGGGAGCCGGGACGGGGCTCTTCGGCTGGCGGGGAGTCGGGAGGGGACCCAACCGCTGCCGGGGAGCCGGAACAGGGTTCAGCAGCTGGCGGGGAGCCGGGACGGGGCTCAGCAGCTGTCAGGGAGCCGGGACGGGGCTCCGCAGCTGGCGGGGAGCCGCAACGGGGCTCAGCAGCTGGCGGGGAGTAGGAGTGGGGCTCTGGAGCCTGCGTCGGATGAGGGACCGGCACTGGAGGCTGCATGGTGTGGGCAGCTGACGGGGAGGCTGCATGGGTTGCTGCAGCAGACGTGGAGGCGTGACCCCTTTCAGCCAGCTTTCGGTCGGCCAGCTGGGCCTGGAGCGAGGGAACCAGCCTCATGCTCTCCACCAGCTTGACCTCCAGCTCCGCCATCTGAGCTGCCAGCTCCATGATAGTCTCCCGGGGTGGTGCCTCGGCGGCGCCCTTCTCCACTATCGAGGCCACCTGCTCCGCTATCTGGGCCAGTTGTGCTCTCAGCTCAGTGCGGCGGTAGTCCAGAAGGTAGACGACACTTGCGAGCTCGTCCTCGTAAATCGGGGTTGATGATCAGGTGGGGTGGAATGACGGGTAAACCGTCGATGACGCAATCCGGAGACAAGGGGAGGGTGGCAGACGCGGCTCTGAGCTGATCGGCAGGTTGAGGGGGGTTGTCCGTGCGGCGATGTCCGTGACGCCGCCGCGAGCCCCTCGCTGGGTCCTTCTTTCTTGGTCGGGTCATTCTGTCAGGTATCGCCTTGCGGCGACGAGGAGGTGGACCCAAAAGGCGAGGAGGCAGGGGAAGGTGTAACTTGAAGGGAATTTATTGACAGGGTCAAAACAAGGACAAACACGTGGCAGGGTGCAAAATAAAGGGGAACTAAACGAGACTAAACTGGAACGAGGACAAGGAACAAAAACGAGACGGGAACGAATTAAGCGGACAGGGAACGATGACAAAGAGCATGAACGGGAACAGGGCGTGGTCGTGACAGTCCAAAAGTAGCGGCAGCAAAGCGAGATACACGGGAAAATGACCCGACACTGGGTTGATGGCATGAGGTGTTTAAATAGTCCAGGAATTAGGCGGCAGATGGAGATCAGGTGTGTGATTTACTAACGGGGAACAGGTGCGTGGCTGGTGAGGAAAGAGTGCTGAGGGGAAACGCCCCACTCAGCTGACAACAAAAACAAGGTGCACATGGCAGGGAGGTGACGAAAGCAATAACAACACCGCATGCACACGTAAACAATGACAAAATTCCTGTCATGCCCGACGCGGATCATGACAGCGTTACTGTTTTAAATTCGATGCTCTGCCGTGCTGTAAATGACGCACGGTAAGATTATGTCGATTTATTCTGCTGGAACTGTGGGGGTTTCCCACATTTGTCAGGGATAGATATTCAAGGTATACGTACAAACTAGCTCTTCAACTCTACTTAACACCCACCTGCTCGTTCACTTTGGCTCGTTGTTCACTCACACACACTCACACTCCTCATATAGCGATCACAGCCGTCAGTCACACGCAAGCTGTCACAATACACGCAACACACCACACATTTTTCAAAATGGATTGTGATCACACCTACCTTTTTGTGAACCTTTTAGCATAAGCGAAACGGTTGAGAAAGCAGAGATCTTTGAAGTGCTTGTGGCAAAAAACACTTGTCAACACTGGCTTGAAATTACATCTATTATTTATTTAATGGTGCATTTATTTCTTTAGTTCCATATTCAATGAATGAATAAAACAATGAATTAATTAATGACAATTTTAACAAAACTTTTCAAGCTGTATTTTTTCATTTAATACTACAGTGTGAACTCAATGACGACCTTATCAGTTTATAAGATAAAAGCTGTTTACATCAAAAGGTGAACATGTCTTAAAGACCAAGTGTGGGGTAACCTTAACCCACCATATTTTGAGTATTAAATAATTTTTAAGAATACTCAGTTTTTTTTTTCAACACAAACGTCCTAGATTCATAGTTAGACCCATAGCAACGCCCTAACAACAAAAATACTTTTGTTCGGCTTACAATCCATTTTGAAATCAGTGTGGTGAGTATTGGGACAGATTGTGTGTGACTGATGGCTGTGATGCATCTATTCTATGTAGAGGGCCCATGCGCTGAATGAGGACTGTGTGTCAACAAGGAGCCGAGGCGAACGAAAGGGCGGATGTTAAGTAGAGAGTTAAGCAAGTGTGAATATAAACCTTATATACCAGACCAATGACAATGTAGGAAAAACAACCCATTATAATATGGTCTCAGTCCTAGCAGAATAATCTCACCGTGCGTCATTTACAGCATGGCGGAGCATGAAATTCAAAGATAAAGATAAAGATGTCCTTTAATAGTCCCTCAATGGGGAAATTTGAGGTGTTACAACAGCAAAGATATAGATCACACAGAGTCGTCGGAGTAATGTAGCCGTTAATGTATAACATTAGCAGCAGACAGTCATAAAAAACATTGCAAATATACACAGTAAAAACATATATACAACATATACAAGTGTAAGGAAACACTCCTTATGCCTGTCCATAGGACACTGACGAACCGGGAAGGGACCTGCTCTGCCGAAGTCGTCTTCATGCAGCGCCTTTTCTGATTTCCTTATATTTCAGCACTTCATTGAACTACTTGTTGGCCTGTTTGCTATTTCTGTTCTTTCTTTTCTGTTCCCAATTCCCCGAATTAGGTGATGGCGATTCACTTAGAAGTGGCTGTACTGAATTTACACCAACTGACTGGTACAAGATCGAAGGGTCATCTTAGGATATGCTGCCATGGATATTACGGCCCTGGATGAGGACCCACTCCACTGAAGTCATCTTCCTGCAGCACTTCATTCAATTGACTCTTATATTATCTCATCTATTATTGCATAGCATCATTGTATGTGTCAAATGTTGCCCAGTTGGCATCCATTGCAGCCTGGTCATCCTGGAAGGGGGATTCCCTCATCTGTGGTCCCTTCTCAAGGTTTCTCACTTTTCCCCTAATGAGGTTTTGTGAGTTTTTCCTTGCCCTCCTGGGGGTTAAGATCGGGGATGTCGATTGTGGCTATGTAAAGCCCTTTGAGACTGTCTGTGATTAAGGGCTATACAAATAAAATTGACTTGACTTGACATGATACAGAGGGGAAATGAATAAAAACGCTGCAATGATAAAAAATACTGAATGATTAAAAACACTGCAATAATAAAAGTACTGTAATGGTAAGAGTACTGAAATGATAGAAAATACTGCAATGATAAAAGTACTGTAATAGTAAAAGTACTGCAATGATGGAAAATACTGCAATGATAAAAGTAATGTAATAGTAAAAGTACTACAATGATAGAAAATACTGCAATGATAAAAGTACTGTAATAGCAAAAGTACTGCAATGATAGAAAATACTGCAATGATAAAAGTACTGTAAAAGTAAAAGTACTGCAATGATAGAAAATACTGCAATGATAAAATATAGCTGGGATCGGCTCCAGCACCCCCCGCCACCCTAGTGAGGAGAAGCGGTACAGAAGATGGATGGATGGATGCATAAAATATACTGCAATGATAAAAGTACTGCGATGATAAAAAAAATATTGCAATGATAAAAGTACTGTAATAGTGAATGTACTCCAATGGTAGAAATACTGTAATAAGAATACTGTAATGATAAACAAAATACATCATTGGTCAATATTTAAGTACACTATTGGCTGAAAGTACAGTAGTAGTGTATATTGCATCCTAGGACTGCACAATTGCACTAATGCCCGCCCGTTTGTAGGCCTGACCTGATGTTCTTGTTAAAAAGTCTGACAGCAGCCGGCAGTAAGGAGCGGCGGAATCTCTCTTTCGTACAGCGAGGGTGTAACAGTCTATCACTGAAGGAGCTGTGGAGTGTTCTAAGAGTGTCATTGAGTGGGTGGGCTGGGTTGTCCAGCATTGATGAAAGTTTTGCCGGCATCCTGCAGCCCCCCACTGAGTCAACAGAGTCCAGGGAGCAGCCCAGGTCAGAACTGGCCCTCCTCACTAGTTTGTCCAGTCTCTTTTTGTCCTACTCAGAGATGCCTCCTGCCCAGGAGACCACTCCATAGAAGATGACTGATGAAACCACAGAGTCATAGAAGTTCCTGAGTAGTGTTCCCCGAACGCCAAAGGACCTCAGCCTCCTGAGTAGGAAGAGTCTGCTCTGACCCTTCCTATAGAGAGCGTCTGTGTTGTCGCTCCAGTCCAGTTTATTGTTCAGATGAACACCCAGGTACTTGTAAGTTGAGACCCTCTCAACGTCTGTTCCCTGGATATTCACTGGTGCAGGTGGAGAGTGCCGACGCTTGCGGAAATCCACCACCAGCTCTTTGGCTTTCCCAGCGTTGATTTGGAGGCGGTTCTGCTGACACCAGTCCACGAACCCCTGCGTAACCACTCTGTACTCCCGATCGTCTCCGTCAGTGATGAGGCCGACAATCGCAGAGTCATCAGAGAACTTCTGCAGGTGACAGGTTGTGGAATTGTATTTGTAGTCCGAGGTGTAGAGGGTGAACAGGAAGGGAGCCAGAACAGTTCCCTGCGGCGCTCCCGTGCTGCAGAGGAGCACGTCAGACACACGGTCCTGTGTTCTCACGTACTGTGGCCTGTTTTGTGAGGTAGTCGTGGATCCATGTGATGAGGTTGTGGGCCACTCCTGCCTGCTCCAGCTTGTCTCCCAATAGGGTGGGCTAGATGGTGTTGAAAGAACTGGCGAAATCAAAGAACATTGTCCTCACCGTGCTCCCCGCCTTCTCCAGGTGAGAGAGTGATGTGTGGAGCAGGTAGATGATGGCATCATCCACACTGATGCCAGGCTGGTATGCGAACTGAAAACAATAACGCAAAGCAATAACCCCACAGTCTCATTGGGTCTAGTCTCCACTCCAGACCGGGTATTCAGGCACAATACTGTCGGTCTCCTGAGCATCTGGCTCGAACATGTATGGGTCCAATGAACATAATTCCAACAAGCTCCTTGTAATGCAGTGTTGTCCACATTAACTGAGAAATTACACTGGCTGAAGCGGGCAGTATGGACCGTTGATTCCGGTCAGAGAATCAGGACACTGGAATATCTTGAATGCTTTAATGTCAACAAGGGGAGTCACATATAATTGGAAGGGTATGGATACGTGTATGAATGTGTGAGTGCATGTGCGCGTGTATGCAAGTGAGTGTGCATATGTGCGCGTGTGTTGTCTGAAACAGAAGAATTAATGTGAATATAGGCCAAACGTGATCATAAATACACATTTACGTTACAATGATATAACAAGGGCTACAATAGCGCTACGATGACAAGTACAACACGGCAATAATAGCGCCCGCCGGGTGCTGTAACGGCACTGTTCTATTTTTGGCACTGACTAATTCCCGGAGCTCATCGCCACCCGCGTCGACGCAAACGAGGCAATACTCGCGGCAAAAGTTGCCGAAACGGGAAACAATTAACACATATTTGGAACATATATGTTAACAATACTTAACACGACCGGAATACTTACTTCTAATCAGTTAACGCACACAAACGGGTGCCACCAGAAGAGCGGAAGTGTTACCTTATTATAAGACCTGTCTTAATATCGCGTCGATGCGGAACTAAACTTTGGTTCCGCCACCCCCCCAAGGTTTTCTGACACTCCTCTTCCTCCAACTCTTTAAATACCTGGTTGCCCTAGATACTTTTGATATTTTACTTTCTGAGTTGATTTCTGACTGGCTTAATACACCTTCTATGTCGAGCTCTGCCATAGTTCCCTTGGAATGATGTCACACTTCTGGGTTTGTCGCTCGGCAGAATCTAACTTCAGGAACACTATTATTTTGTCAACTACTGTATACAAAAAAAAAAAACCTTGCTTTATTATTTGTATTATGTGTAGTTACTTTACCTAACACACTTTTATTTTAATGTATTGCCATATAAATGAAAGTGCCATACATTTGTTGGACTAACACTTTAGTATCCCCCAGTAACTTTACCTAGGAAAAAGGGATCTAGCTTTTATTTGGTATAGTTCCTAAAATGATCTCAGAAATACACAAAGTAAGTCACTTGATGGTTAGGTTTCACCTGTTTGGTTCAGCTATGAAGTTAATTGCTACCTGCCAGAACATGTATCCTCTTTGTTTGCCTGGAAAAGAGGATACCTGCTGAATTTCACTACACTTCACATTCACTACTATGTTATCAATAACTATTTCTTTGCAAAACATTTTTCATCCATCAAGTGCAAATTTGCATTAATAATGTTTTAAATTGCAGTGAATAATTCACTGAATGAAATACTGTACATAAGTGCAAGTATTGTTTGTGCCAAACTCTGTTCTTAAAAATGCAAATCACACACAAATGTACATATTTGTTACTTTGGATGAAACAGTTACAAAATTTTACTCATCCGAGCCGACACTGATATTGCAGGCTAGAGTAATACGATATGAGCAGCATGCTGTAATTAATTTTTTGGAATTGTTAGAAGAGACTTGATCAAGCTCTCTCCATGAGAACACTTTTAAATATATAAAATTAATCAGACGCTAACTTTGTGCTTAGTTTTTGGTTTTGTATCCTCAGATAGTACTTTTTTTTTTACCTGCTGGAAAGTTGCCTCCTCCAAACCCAACCGCCGAAACTCTGCAATTACAGCACGAAGAAAGAGCTGTTCCTGCACTGATGCAGACCTGAAAAGTGCACATTTCATAGCATCTTTACATCATCAAACTGGTGAATTATTACTGTGAGGATCTTACTTGATGGCAGTGATGTAGGACGAAGAAAACATTTCATTCAGTGCATCCATCACATGACTCAACCCCACCAATCTTGTGATTGAAGTGTTGGCTGCAGAGTGCTCGCAAAGCTCCGTGGCTCTGCGACAAATATCCAAACACCGACGAGCATCACCTGACAGAGCAGCCACCTGAGGATAATTGTACCAGTGAAATATCTGACAGTGAACCAAGCTGTTGATGAGGCATAGTGAGTGGTGGTCATCACCTTCCTCGACACCAGTTGCAAAGCATCTTCCTCAAAGGCCTTGACTTTGTTTAACCGAGACATTATGATCTGTTGCAATTGCTTGAAACCATAAGGTTGGAATGATATTCGAGTTAAACCCTGGAAAAACAAGGAAATCCTCACTTTAAAAAAAATAAATAAAAAAATAAAAGCACACCTAGTACTCTCTCTCTCATATGCACACACATAAAGACACATGCGTGCACACACCCACACGCACACACCCCCCCACACCCGCGCACACACACCCCCACGCGCCCACACGCACGCACACGCACGCATAAATACCTCACTATGCATAGGTTACAAGTTTTCATTGAACTCAAGAATCTTGGTGGTGGAGACTTCCGGTTTAGCGATTTATGGAGTGAGACGTGTGTACGGGAGTTCCTGCAAAGTCGTTAACTTTTGGTCATAGTCACGATCTCTTTGCGCCCTTCTCGTATTTCGTTTTGGTTTTACAAGTTGTGCAAAATCGCCACGCAAACACGGCCGGCCCCACAGGCTACAGCCACGTCGCAGAGTAATCCAGCCACCCCTCCGTGGGGCACAGCTGCTGGCATGCAAACTTCTCCAGAGATGACTTCTGCTGCTTCGAGTGTGATTTCTGCGGACTTTCAGGCTGAACTGCTTGCTGCCCTATGTGACTAGGTGGTAGGCGTTTTAAATGGGAAGCGGCAACGTCGAGCAACTTGCACCAGATAAAGTCCAAGCTTCAAATTTTCAAAGCGGAATGCTAACGTTCTAGCGATCCAGTCAGAAGTGGCCACTCTTAAGTGACTGACATGGAGGGCCCGCTGTCAACGTGCACTGACAATGTGGCTTCTCTTAAGAGCACAGTGGACAAACGTTCTTTGCAATTGCATGCTCTTGATAACAAATGTTAAGATTTAGAGGCGAGGTGTCGCCGTAACAATATACGGGTCTGTCCGAGGAACACATGATCAATGCGGCCAGTTTCTGTGCGCCTGAAAGATGCTCTCTTTGGATGAAGAACCGCATCAATCTCTGCAACCAAAGCCAAAGCCTGGTGATTGTCCTTGTCATATTATTGCTCGCTTGCATTATGCTGCCGACATTGTAGATATTTTGAGACGTGCGCATGCCCAGCAACGGTATAAGATGAAGGAGTCTCCTGTCCTCATGTTTCCAGATCTCACGGCGCGGACAACTAAAGCTCGCTCGGCTTTCAACTTGGTTAAATTCCAGCTCAGGGACATCCTGGATGTCAAGTTTGGACAACCCTACCCAGCTCGCTTCCGGATATTAAGAGGGGATGTCACGAGGGAGTTTGTATCACCAATTGAAGCGTTTGGGAAGACACTTTGAGGACTTGAGATTGGCCCAATTTTTCTAGGTTTTGAAGCTGGTGTTGTTTAATATTTCTGTGTTGTTTGATTTAACATTTTTTACCATATAAAAACTGCAGGAGCTCCACTTTAGCTGGAGCTATGTGAAAATGTATGGTCCGATTTCTGGAAGTTGTTTTTGTTTATGATTCCTTACAGATTCCACACTGGTGTCGCGTCATTTTGGTTCGGGGTAGTCGAAAGCACTCTCAATGTATTTTTTTGTTCTGTTTTTTTTTTCCTTCCTCCCTACCTTTCCTATCTTTTTGAGGTTGGAGTCTCGGATGTTTTTTTTGTTTTTGATACAGTCACCATGGCTAATGATACAAGCTCCAATGTAAAATTTGTCAGTTGGAATATCAGGTGCTTGGGTGGTGCTGTCAAGCGATGTAAGGTTCTCCCATTTGAACCGTTTAAAACCTGATATTATTTATTTATTTATTTTTTTACAGGAAACTCATATAAGGATTAAAGACCATGTCAAATTAAAATCCTCCTGGGTTGGTGAAGTTTTCCATTCAAGTTTTAACTCTAAGGCCTGAGGTGTCGCCATATTGGTCAGTAAATCAGTTTCTTTTACGTCAACTAAGGTCATTCCTGGTAGCGATGGTAGATACCTGATAGTTTTGGTCTGCCTTCTCTCGTTGACCGTTTCATTATTTTTAGAAGGGACGTACTTGCGCCATCGACCCAAAATTGGACCGTTCAAAATCTGGTTCGTACCAATCATCCATGGCCAGGACGTTCTCAGGGACGCTGCACAAGGAGCCCAAGGTTAACAGGACAGAGATCCAGACCTTTGTACAGGTCGGGTTTGCTCCAACTCACTTTGATTGGGACAATAAATACTGTTAAAATGTCTCTCCTGCCAAAGTTTTTATTTTTTTTTTCAGTGTCTGCCAATATTTTTCCCAAAACGTTTTTTTTAAGACACTTGACTCAACTGTTTCTCATTTTTTGTGGAATGGAAAAAAACACCCAGAGTTGGATAAAAGTACTTAAAAATTGTAAATTTTACGGTGGCCTTTCTCAACCTAATTTCCAATATTATTACTGGGCTGCGCATTTTGGTCTATGACGGCTGTTGTATTTTGGTGTCGCTGGGAGGCACAGTCATAATAATAGTCAAAACCCTCAAGGACACTGTACATCAATAAAAGCAATTAAAACCAAAATTTTCAATGCAAGAAATGCCCCCAAGTTTCTCTTTTTGCTTTGTTGACAGGCCCTTGCACCACAAGCCCCTCTGGTTTTACCAACAACCCAGTGGTTATGGCAACTCTGAAGATAGGGTTTTTAGTTTAGGATGCAGTTTAATATTACGGCTTCTGCGTCACTCACGCCACTCCAGGGATCCAGTGTATAAACCTGCATTTAACCTGGCAGGAGAAGGGACTTAAATAGTATAAGGACACAATACAGTAGAATACAACTTTATTTATAAAGCGCATTTCATAACCTTCATAAGGCTGGCGCATTTTGCTATTTCACTGACATGGTTACTGAATTCGACCTTCATAGCTTCCATTTTTTCCATTATTCTCAAGAGAGGAACTGTGCTAAGTTTTTGTTCTCCAACTTCCCCCAATCAATATGATCAACCTTGGAGGGAATTTTTGCAATTTGACTCGTCACGAGAGTCTTTGATTTCCAAAATGTATAATTCTATTCAATCTTTTTATTAGTGTTCTAATTCTAATTTAATGCATCAGCACACTTGACTAAGAAGGTGGCAAGGGAGTGTGAACTGGGTTCAGTTTTTGAGGAGCGCTGGTGGGACTCTGTATTGAGGGCTATTCATGCAACTTCTATTGGCGCGTGCCTGACTCTGATTCCTTTTAAGAGCAGACTTGCGCAGTTCTTTCCTAAAGTGACAGATGTCTGAGATAAATGTGGACCTTCTCCCTGTGATCTTGCACATACATTTATTTTGATACTGCATCTAAGGTCCTTTCCAGGCCTATAACCATGTCACCACACGTCGGAATTCTTTGTTTTCCCGGAAGATTATTCTCAATATTCAGTGATGGAATTGGAAGTTGATGCATTCACTTCGGTCATTGCAAAACGTCATCTTCACCTAAACTAGAAATGCACAAATACTCCTTCACATATTCAGTGAAGTGTGTGTGTGTGTGTGTGTGTGTGTGTGCGTGCGTGCGTAGTTGGCCAGTGGGTCGAGGCCAGAAGGGTACCCAGGTCGCAGGCCAGTGGGCTGGGGACTGACCGACAAAAGAGGGTCAAGGCCCCTCCTCTGGTTATTTTATGATTGTGCTTGAGTTGTTATCACAGAATTCTTCTCGCACATTAATGGTCATGATAATCAGCCAAAAAAGCTTCACTTTGTGTTGCTACCCTTGTTTTTTGCTGCTTATAAGAATTCACTAAAAGTAGCAGTGATCGGATTGAATCAAGTCATTAATTTTCAGCTAACTGTGGGCTCGTCTACTAGCAATTTTCAGCCTTTTTGGGCAACGTGACCGATGCTGTTTCTTTAAATATACCCATAATGAAGTCTCCATCCTAAGATTTGCGCAACAAAATATGGACAATTCGGAACAGTTGGCAGCTCTCAGTAAGCCACCTTTGTTTGTAAAATTTTGCGCTGTATTGCTCACCAGTCTGCTGGCCACTCTGTTTATCATGATCCTCTCTGGTAGGTCCATAGTGTTTGCGATGGTCAAAACCACCAGACGGGAATGACGTCGCGTTGGCCAGTCAAAAAGGCTATACATCACATTTTGCTTTCTGGTCCACAAGAGGTCCAACTACAGATAGAAAGTATTAAATGTCATTGAGACTGAACATTTAATCACATCTATAGTTGTGGAGGAAAGTTTATATTTACTCATGCTTGACTACAACTCAAGCAAGTTGCTGTTAACTTGGACACAACTAGCCCTTCAAACAGAACAAAGAAACCCCAAAACACAAAATAACTGCCTATGGAATGGCTAATGCAAGCCAAAATTAAATTTCTGGAATGACTTTCCCACCCTATTTCTAAGGGTTAAGCCAAGACACCCTGTTGTGACGATTCTCGTCCACCGTAACAAAATAAATGAATACAAGAATTTAAAAAAAAAACTGTGTTCTTACTTCATCCACCAATAACAAAGTGGTTTCCTTTCTGGGAGCAGGATTGCTGAAACGTTTCTGCAGAAGGGAAGCTGCATGGTCAGGTGTAGCCTTCTGACCAGTTAATGTCTATTGAGAGAGTCAAAACATATTTCAATTTAAATTCAATTCGAATGCTCAAAATGTACACATGCTGAATTTGCTACTTAATCGCACCTGAAGGGACCTGAAGCAAGGTTGTATTAAACTCTTGCAAAAGTTGTATTTGGTGACAAACGAAACATGCAGGCTGTACCTAATACTAAGGCCACCTCAGAGGCAGCAGAACAGTATGATGTTGGAACTGTCTGAATCGATCAAGAAATGTGGAAAGTAGACACAAACAAATCATTTTCAGCTTTTATTTTGAAATTTTGAAAAAATAAATAAATGAATGGACATGAGTTGAACAGTTTAAAGTTGGATCTATGAGAACCGGTCAGAAAAATGTCACCGGTCAAAAAATGTCAAAGTTAAAGGTCCTGTGTTGTTTTCGGCAACGATGACAATGACAAACATTTCGTCAATGCCCCTTTTTTTATGACAATAACGAGCTAAACGTGGCTGTTTGATGACAAAACCATGACGTGACGTATATGAATTTTCGGTGATGAGATGAGACAGGACGAAACTGCTAGCATGTGGTCTGTCAGACGTTGCAAATTTATGACATCCCTTCCAATTGTACGCATAATCTGTCTTTGAAAAAAATTGCAATGCTGGTGCAACCTATCCTCGTTTGGACACGCCCACTACTGGGAGAGCATGCAGGGTGCTCACACTGTTGCGCACAGCGGCTCAACAAAAAACTAACACATCTGCGGTCATTCGTCTCGGTTCACACAGACTGACACTGATACAATTTCCTTTGACGGACCATGGCGACAGTGTCACTTGGGAGGCAACTTTGTTCTGATAATAGAAAGCTGTTACAAGTAAAGAAGGCATATGTTTAATAGTTTGTACTTAAAGATAAAGATGTCCTTTAATTGTCCCACAATGGGGAAATTTGTAGTGTTACAGCAGCAAAGATATAGATCACACAGAGGCGGTGGCGTATTGTGGCCGTTAATGTATAACATTAGCAGCAGACATTCATAAAAAGCATGCAAATATACAGAGTATATACATATATACACAAATCCCATGTACACACTTACATCCCACAACATATACAAGTGTAAGGAAACATTCCTAATGTCAGTCCATGGTACAGAGGGGAAATAAATAAAAACGCTGCAATGATAAAAAAATACTGGATGAGAGAAAATACTGCAATGATAAAAATGCTGAAATGAAATAAGTACTGTAATGGTAAAAGTACTGCAATGATACAAAATACTGCAGTGATAGAAAAAAAAAGCAGTGAAAAAAATACTGCAATGGTAAATTACTGTAATGGTAAAAGTACTGCGATGATAAAAAAAAAATACTGCGGGGAGCGAGTCTTGTTCGCAGCGGCAGGAGGGGTTGGTGGGGGCTGCAGCAGGGGAGACTGAGCGGGGGCAGGCATCTGATCAAACCTAGTGAAAAATAGGTTCAACTTTGCCCACTGAAGGTCCACCTCCTTCTGGGTCTTTGGTTGTCCGTGGCCTGAGATGGTCTTCAGGCCCCTCCAGAAATCCTTGGCATTATAACGTTGCAGCTGTTCCTCCATCCACATCCTGTAGGACTTTTTCCCCTCTCTGATCCTCCTCAGTTGATGTTGCACACTCTTCAGCTCCTCCTTGTCACATGACACAAAAGCCCTCTTTTCCTCCTTCAGGAGAGCTTTAATGTCCGGTGTGATCCGGGGTTTGTTGTTTGAGAAACATCTTACTGTCCTGGTGGGTATGGTGTTCTCCATGCAGAAATTAATATAGTCTGTAATTGTGTCTGTGAGACCATTTAATGTCCTCCCCGCGGGCTTCACTGAATACCTCCCACACAGTTGTGTTGAAACAGTCCTTTAAGGCCTCCTCGGCTTCTCCAAACCATCTCTGAACTGTGCTTGTCATAGCTGGCAGCCTGAGGTTTGTACACAGGCAGGAGAGCAACTAAGTTGTGATCAGCTTTGGCCAGCGAGGGGAGGGACAGTGATGTGTACGCCTCATTGGTGTTGGTATAGAAAATGTTTAATATTTTATTGTCTCTGGGGTGGCAGGTTACATATTGTGTGAATGAAGGCAGAGAGCAGGAAGGAGAAGCATGATTGAAGTCACCAGAGATAAGGAGCAGGGCATTTTGGGTGCTGTGTTTGTAGCCTGCTCACAGATGCAGTCAGTACGTCACAGGCTGTCTCACTGTTAGCAGAGGGGGAGACCTACACCGCCACCACGATCACATGACTGAACTCTCGCGGTAAGTAGCACGGACGCATGCTAACAGCTATCAGCTCAATGTCCCGACTGCAAAGTTGCTTCTTAATAGTTATGTGCCCAGGGTTACACCATCTATCATTAACAAAGGCCAGCCCTACCCCTTTCCTCTTACCGCTCTCCAGTGTCCTGTCCGCACGTAGGATTTGGAAGGCGTCCAATTCCACGACGGCGTCTGGCGTTGTCTGTTAGCCACGACTCCGTGAACATCAGCAAGCTAGCCTCCTGGGAGTTCCTGTCGTGCCGGGTTAGCGCTGTTAACCCGTCAATTTTATTGGGAAGGGATCTAACATTCCCCATAATAACGGACGGGCGGGCGGGGTGGTATCGTCTCCTCCTTGCCTGGCGTTTTGCCCCCGCACGACATCCCCGTCTCTTCCTCCTCAGCTCGCGGGGGATATCGGGTCTCCCTTTGGGAGCTCAGAGTTATGTCTCCGGACACGGTCCCACAAAAAACAGCCCCAAGCAGCAAGAAAACCGCCACAAGTTGGATGTCTATTGCTACGATGAGGTGAAATAAATAAAACACGGTAAAGGTAAAAACACACGAAAAGGTTCAAATAGTGAGCGGAGGCTCCTGTAACAGACAACCACTCGCGCTGCGCCGGAACCGGAAGGATGTGGTACAGCATTAGAACAAGTCCACTACAAGTGTATGTTCTTAAAAGTTTTTATTCTATTTATGTTGCTTTAAGTGAAATAAAGCCACAACTAGGGCTGGGCGATAAACCGAAAATTTGCCGTTACCGAAATTTATTACAATGACCGAAATCCTTTTGCCCATGTTGGTAAATTCGGTGTTTAAAAAAAAAAAGAAAAGCCTTTTCTGTCTGCGGCAATGTTCATGCCCCTTTAAGACCGCTACAGCGCCTCTAGTCACGTGACTCCACCCGTCTGATCGAGAAAGAAAACAGACGCCGCTGTCGTAGCTGGCGATTCAAATCCAGAAGCTTTTTCACCACACACAACACAACCATGCTGTGCTGAAAATTCAAAGTGAGAAGCAAGGTTTGACAAGTGACAACAGCCCATTAACGGAGGCGACACCATACGAGAGAACGTCTCAGAGGCGGACGCGATTGCCTAGCACATAGCTAAAGATAAAGCTCCTCTAGTTACAGTGGCGCGCACAGGATTTAAACGCTTCATGAAAGCCGTATTTCCCCACATGGACTACATCGGGACGGGAGCTTAGACATCTCAAGCATTTTGCATCTACATCCGACTTGTGGTCGGGTCGCAACATCCCTGATTGAGCCTGACAGTGCATTACATAGACGACAAGTGACGACTGCGCACCAGAGTACTCAAGACGGCACATTTTCCCCGATGATGCACACTTGTTTATTTGGCTTGCATTGACATTTTCTTTCATTTTATTTAGCATTTTTTTAATTTGGCATTATTTACATCATGACAGCATCTTGGCGCAATCTATTTGCAGAAAAAGATTTTGCAAGAGGTACCCTTTTTCTTTGTGACATTGTTCAAGTCATGCAAAGCAAGCTATTTGGAATGTTTATACAAATGATTTTTGTACTTTTATTTTTCATATAAAGTAATGTGTACCAGTTGGTCAATAAAAAAAACAGTCAATATGCATTTCCTGCATTTATTTAGATTTTAATCCACGAGGGGAATTTATTGTGCATTTATTGTTATCGAGGTAAAATTGCTCAATTTCTCGCGATATTGATTTGCGGTCATATCGCCCAGCCCTAGCCACAACAGTTGCCAAATAAAATGTTTCGGTACAAGGCTAATTTTGAAGCAATGAGCATTGATTCCACTGTTATCACTTTATCTGTTTGTAATGCATAATCCTTAGTCGTCGATCAGAAAGTCTTTGCTACTAGGTGGAAACCTTCTATGCCTATTTTTAACTAAAACTGACTAAAAACATCTTCAGTTTTCATCGACTGAAAATACTAAAACTAGACTACCGTATTTTCGCGACCATAAGGCGCACTTTAAAGTCCCAAATTTTCCCCAAAACAAACGATGCACCTTGTAATGCAACGCGCCCATTGTATAGCCTGAGTAATTTGCATTTTTTTATTTTATTTTTTTTATTTTATTTCTTTGTTTGCTTGTATGCTGTTCAGAGATATTTTTGGTTTTGATTTGAAACCGTGACTCTAAGGAGTGTGCTGACCAGTGACATCCCTCCCCTGATGTCGATTAGATGTGTTGCCATAACATCTCTCGTTGTTCTGAGGTGCTGGTACTGGCAGAGATCCCTTAGTCGCATGGGTCCTGGCGTGGGCGAGCTAGCATGCGTGAGCAAGCGTGCGCCTCGTAGTGCGGCGCGCCCAGTTTAAGTATTAAATACAGAAATAGCACCCTCAACTGGTGCTTTGCCCTTTGATACAGCGTAAAAATACGGAAAAACCTTTTGGGGAGTTTCGGTCGACAAAAACTAGATTAAAATCGTTTAGAGTTGTCGTCGACTCCGACGAGAATAAAACTATCATGAATAGGAATGACTAAATGGCACAAAAACTAATAAGCATTTTCATCCAAAAGACTAAGACTAAATATGAAATGCCTGCCAAAAACAACACTGCCTTGGCCACCCTGTAAGCACTCAGTCCACCCCAAGGACAAATATCTACCGTCGTCCCTGAAGGCAGCTGTTAATTTCCGGCATCTGTCTGTTACAATGGTTTTCAATGCGATTTTTTTTTAGCGCTGCTGCTATTTCCCATGTACCAAGAACGCACCGCAGCGTGAGATGTCGCCCCCTTGCGTACGAAAGAGAGAAAGACCTTTGTAGCACTTTTTTCATGCAAGTTGAAGGAGAAAGGACTCTGAATAGGCCACACTGGGTGCTTGAACTCTTTTTGTGTAAGCTGTGAGAGAATGGAGTTCAAATCCTGTGATGTTCTTTAGCCAAGGAAATTTGAGTTTTTATTTTGAAGACTATCAATCCTGATGAGTGTTTTAGTCGAATGTGCCCAACTAACATTCCTGTGTCAATGTATCTCTTGATGTGTAACTAAAAGAAAAAAACAGTCGTGAATGAAGTTCCGTGAACGTTGAGATTCTTATTAGCCAATGGTGACATATAACTGTTGTAAGGAAAAAAAAAAAGAAAGAAAGAAACGTAAACTATTCTACCCACACTCCTAGCAGGTGGACTACTCGTGAGCTAAGCTAACAGGCTCACGGAGGACTCCATGCGTGTTAGATACACGCATTTTTTAAATTTTTTATTCACTGGTCAATTGTTGCAATGTTGTTCTGCACATTTCGTGCAGGCGTTTTTTTTATTTTTTTTTGGGACTAATAGAATCGTCTCAAGATTGAACTGCACCGGCAGTGGATCGGATGCTTTGTGGGACGTTGGCAAGTAACGTTACGATTTCCGTGGCCACCCATTTCCCTGGAAGTTGATAGGACCGTCGAGAGGATTTTATTTATTTATTTTTTGGGGACAAATCTTTTTTTGTTGTTGGTTTTTCTGAGATCTCAGACATTTTTTTTTTGTGTGATGCGGCATAGCTTCAATTGTGGTAGTTACTTTAACATGCAACTAGGTTTGTTATTCAAAAGTTATCCAATCAAAAACATTTTATTTAATAAGGTCTTATAATGCTACAAATTCAACATTTAATTTTACACCCTGGCAAAATTAAGGCAATAAACTTAATTGTGGGGTGATATATTTAGTCAGATACTCGCAATTAGGTATTGAATTTTCTGTAGTTCTTGGTTCTGTATCTGTTATATCAAGTCAACATGTATTGCATTCATTCATGGCAATAAATATCATTCTGATTCAGAGACTGTATGCAAAAAGGAAAACATTGTGAAAAGTTAATTCACCTCAAGAATCTGAACAAACGCTTGATGAGGATCCGTCATCTTCATACCGTTGATCTCGATGAAGTGGAATGATGGGATCTCGTTATTGTCTGCTGCATTTCGCAGACAGCGAATCACCTCATGTACTGTTGCAGTTTTCCCCGTCCCTGGCACACCTGAGATATACATACACCTAAAATACACCAGATTTTTCGGCCAGGTTATTTTGATTATGCAGGGTCATGGCATTGATAATCATGTCAAGTGCTTCTCTAAAATAGTTTAATACGCTGCCATGTTATAGACTTATTCCAAAATGAAATTAATTGACATAATTTATTTACTGACACACTCAAAAATGCATGGACAGTCTCAGTAAGCTGAAATAAGAATAGTTTTTTTTTTCTGCAGTGTCTCAAGAATATATAGGATGCCTGTGAGTATTGCTATTTGAGTCAGGAATTTATCTTGTTTTTTAAGACTAGTCAGTCCAGTAATGAGTAAAAGAATTACCAGTAAAAAAATGCATCAGGAAGAAAAAAAAAAAATGACGCTCCGAGAAGTCTCATTAACTGAAGTCCATTGTCTCTTAACTCATTCAATCCAGAAGATGTGTATATCTACGTTTTCAAAAAAATTAAGCCCCACCTCCCGAAAACGTATGCAATCTAATCCATGCAATGAGGGCAGAACTAAAACCAAATTTACAGGGAGCCAATAATGTTGAAAGTCATAAACCCAGTCTGGTCGATAGGAATCAGTCCAGACAGCGACTGCTGTAATCTTGTGGCCAGAACTTTGGCCAAAATCTTATAGTCAACGTTCAAATGACTGATGGGCCTGTATCAACCAGATTCCAGAAGGTCCTTTATAAGCAGAAGGCAAATGGAGGTCGGAGGAAGCTTGGCAAAGGAGAACGCCCCATTGTAGATATTAACTAAGTGTGGTCCCAAATGATCTGCATACAATTTATAAAACGACACTCCATAGCCGCCTGGGCCAGGTGATTTACCAGACTGCAGCTGTTCAATCGCTTCACGTACCTCCAACAACAGGATCCCGGGAGGAAGGATACAACCTCTACGTGGTCTCCCGGACAAGTCGGCGGTCCCCCGTCGACGACGAATGTATCCTGCCGGCACCCATATTACCCCACGACTCGGTCCGGAGGACCGGTCAGGGAGAGGGCGCCGCCACTATCTCCTGCCACCTTTTGGCTATGGCTCCTGCGGTGCCCCCGACTCATTCCCCTCCGGCAGAGGATTTTCGGCGACGCACCTCCCCCTCACAACGGCCTCTCCACCGAGCCGCAGAAGGTGATTGCGCTAGCTGGGCGAACCTTGGGAGGTTCCGCCCAGGCGCCAGCCCAACAACAACAACAACAACAACAACAGGATCGGGAGACCCATCTTTTCGGCCACATCTACACCAACTGTAGGGTATGTAAGCCTTTCGAGAGGGTTACAACCCTCCCAATCTCCCGGCAAGCACTCCGATTCATCCAGGTTTGAGTAGAAATCCAAGAAGGTATTGTTGATCAGTGTAGGGTCCGAAATCACTGTTACTGTTGTGGACCTAATCCTTCATATCAGTCGAGAGAGGGTGGATCAAGCCTGGTGAGCAAGAAGTCTACCGGCCTTGTCCTGTGTCTCAAAGTAACGGCATTTATTCCTCAGCAACTTCACTTCCACTTTAGTTGTTGCCAAAAGATCACATTCGGCCTGAAGCTTGAGACGTTCTTTGCAAAGAACATATGAGGGATTAGCGGTATGCTGTGCATCAATTTGGAGAATCTGGTCAGGAGCCAAAATAACCTGCCCATCTCAGCCTTCCTCTTCTGAGAAACAAACAAGATAGCTTGTCCCCTCAAATATGCTTTGCATGCCTCCCATAGTACAAGTACCTCTTGAGATGTCCAGGGGGTCATTTATTTGAATATAGTAGAATATCTGAATCTGAATAGAGTAGAACCAGTGTTGTTTTTGGCAGGCATTTTAGATTTAGTCTTAGTCTTTGTCATTTGGACGAAAATGCTTATTAGTTTTCGGCAGATCTAGTCATTCCTATTCGTGATAGTTTTAGTTGGTTTTAGTCGACGGAAACGCAAAAAAAAGTTTTAGCCTAGTTTTTGTAAATGTATTAGACCAAAACTCAAAAAGGTTTTAGTCCGTTTTAGTTGAAAATAGGCATACAAGGTTTACACCCAATAGCAAAGACTTTCTGTTGGACTATTTCGGATTATGCATTACAAACAGATAACGTAACAATAGAATCAATGCTCATTGCTCCAAAATAAGCCGAGAACCAAAATGTTTTATTTGGCAACTGTTGTGGCTTCATTTCACTGAAAGCAACATAAAATAAAAATGTTTTACATAGAGTTGTAGTGGACTTGCTCTATAGTATAGTAGAACAAATACAAACGCTATCAAACATATGTCTTGTTTACTTGTACCAGCTTGCGGTTATCAGAGCGAAGTAGCCTTGCGAGGAACACGTGTCAATGTGTGTGAGCGGAGACGAATGACCGCAGACGTGTTCGTGCGACACCAGTATGTGTGACGGTGCATGCGCCCTGCGTGCTGTCCCGGCGGTGGGTGCGCCCAAACAAAAGATAGGTTGCACTTCATTGCAATGTTTGGAAAGACAGATTACATGTAAAATAGGAAAGGATGTCATTAATTTTGAGCGTCTGACAAACCACATGCTAACAATTTCCTCCCGTCTCGTCAACAAAAATTTCATGCACATCACGTTTTCGTCATCAAATACCCTCGTTTAGCTCGTCATCGTCTCGTTATGGTCATGGAAAAAAGGGGCGTTAACGAAATATTTTCATCATCGTCATCGTTGACAAAAACAACACTGAGTAGAACAACTGAGTGTGTGCCCACAGTCGCGCTACTGAAATTAGAAACAAAGTCGGAATAGTGTGTTGTCTTGTAAGTAGATTTTAATGCGGTGGAAGTGAAGGAATGTTTGTAGAAATGTAATGTTGGTGCATGGTACGCACCACCGTTAACATGAGCGCAGAGAGGGTGAGAGCAGTGCACACTTGCTCACGCGCATCTTAGAGGAAACATTGGTTGCAGCCGAATGAATTCTCAATCTATAAACCTATTTGGTCTAGCAATTTACAGAAAAATGCATCCAAACAAATCAAGAGTAGCTTTATCATGGAACAAGTTAATGACCCAAAATACTGCCAAGAAATCAAAGGATTTCATCAGGTCCTGGGAGTGATTTTTCCTGAGGATTGGCCAAGTCAATCATCAGACCTCAACACAATAGAGCCAGCATTTTGTCAACTGTCTCTTTTTAAATCCACATCAAGAATTTTACAACAACTGCATTTCTTCATCCCGCAATATTGTTAGGCAAAATCCATCACATTCTACATGTGAGACAGAGCTCGTAATCGAGTGTTTGTGACATCTCACTTTGATTATAGTGACGTGTTACTTACTGGTCTTCTAATGACTAGCATTAAAAACCTGCAGTTAGAACAGAATGCTGTTGCAAGACTACTGACGAGGACAAGAAAGTTTGCCCAATACCACAATAAGAGTAAACTTGCATTGGCTTCCAATCCACTTGAGACGCTATTTTAAGGTTTTGTTACTCATATTACATGGCTTAGAATATTCCCATTTTGCCGAAAATGTTAGACTGTACATTCACTGCTGCTGGTCAACACGGTAAGCTTTCGATGATTCCAAGAGCCAAAAAGAAGCACACTGGTTCTCGACCATTCTCTATTTGAGCTGCAGTACTCTGGAATGCCCTATATGCGCAAGTTAGAGTTGCTTTATAGAATTGTTTACATTTTGATTTAAAGGTGCACTGCTCAGGATTTTGAGTTTCTAATCACTACATCCACCCGCGGGCGAAAAATGAAATCGCACACTTTTTTTCACGTGCATGTTTCATGGTTTTCGTTTATTTTGCCTGTTGGTGTCTGGGGCGTTCTAGACGGCAACCTATTCTGAGCAGATGTAGAATACATTACGGCAAAATAATAGCTTCTAGTCATGACTCTGTGTGACAACGACAAGAATGTGCATGACGTCACATCCGCAAAGAGCGCGGGAAATTCGAACCCGATTCCGGTCTGAATTTTTTTTTTACTTGACGCTTGCAAGAATACCCACTATGAACAGCATAAGTTCACAATGGGTTTCTTCTATTTATGAGTGAGTCATCCATCCATCCATTATCTAAACCACTTAAATTCTCAAGGGTCGCGGGGGTGCTAGGGCCTATCCCAGCAGTCTTCGGGACAAACAACCATCCTCGCTCACGCTTATACCTAGGGACAATGTAGAGTGTTCAATCAACCTACCTCTTTGGAATGTGGGAGGAAATCGGAGTACCCGAAGAAAATCCATGCAGGCACGGGGAGAACATGCGAACTCCACAGAGGAAGGCCGGTGCCAGAATTAAACCCTGCACCTCTGCGCTGGGAGGCCATCGAACAAACTAGTCACCACGCCTATGTGTGAGTCAGAAATGGTAAATGAAAAGGTGACTTAAGATATTTTTGGGCAAAATCCTGCGGAGTGCAGCGTTATTTGTATACTCTAATTTGCTTCTCCTCTCTCTTGCCACCTCCTCTCCTGTTTTGGCGATAAGGCTATAAGGCTAGGTGATGACTGAATCTGATGTTACTGGAGGGATTCTGCACAGATCGACAAGATCTGATCACTTCCCCAGAGGGATAGCAATGGAGAATTGCGTCAGCAGACTGGGCCAGATCTTGATGAGGAACCAATTACACAAAGGAGTCTTCGCGCACTGCTTCACCTTATTAAAAGGACTCCCACATTGTCCTAGTAGACACTGTAGAATATTGTTGCTCACTTGGCAATTGGCATTGCAGCCTCATCATCTTGGAAGGGGGTAACTTCTCAAGTCATCCCAAATGGGGTTTTGAGTTTTTTCTTTTCCGGTTCGACAAATTAGATCAGTGGATCCAGTAATATTTGTCAACTGTTGATTGTGACGCCATATAAAGCTGTGTAGTGATTGATGGCTTTTCACATTTGCAAATGCTACGTTTGCTGAGTAATGGTTAAAAAGTCAACACAAAACTGTTCTTGTGCAGGTTTTCTGGAATAAAGAGGCTTGAAATTCAATTACCACTATTCCTGTAAAAAAACGATAATGGACTGTTTTCTCACCCTCCTGTGCCATCGATGATTTTGCTCTCCACAAAGCTGTAAATGTCTTGAAACTCTTGCTCCCTGCAGGGTAGAGACTCAGGCACAGATGATACATGTAACCTAAACAAGAGAAATATTGAAACAAATAAGAAACTAGAATTCTCCTGAATAGATAGACCTTTACTCAGGATAAGATTTTTTGCCATGTGCCATTTTATGAAATAGTATTACATAGTGACATACTAAAATCCTTTAAGACTTAAATTTTATGGCACTTGGATTACATTATGAACTACATTTTTAACAAGTAACTAGGGGAGTCCTGATATAACCTTTTCTCTTCCAATACCAATATTGAGGCCTAGAGTAATTCCAATATGTGATATGAGCAAGAATGATAAAAGCTGTGATTATTTGTTTTATTATTAATTGTTAGAAGAGACTTGATCAAGTTATACTGTTAAACCAAATAACAATAGTCAGCAACGGTAGGTATAAAAATAGGACCCATTTATTCCATAAGGTGCATCTGACTAGTAAATGGATGCATAAACAGTTACTAGACATCTGTTAAGAATGCAGTTAGTAATGCAATCAAAGAGCTGTAATATTAATGTAAAAAATACATTTAATTACTTTAGGATTTTTCCAATACCAGATGTTGAAAGTAAAAAATTAACAAGACAAAAAACAAATAAATATGATGTTTATTTGTATATATTTCTCAGGTTTTTTTCCACATTATGGCTCTATAATATGCCTGGTTTTGGAATGCCTTCACCCCAGAGGCGGCCCCACGACCGTTGTGGTAGCTGACCGGACGAGGTGAGCCTGTGCTACGAATCTCATTCAAGTGAATGAGAGCATTATGAGTTGTGATGGAGATGGAAACGACCGGGGCCACAAGAACTTTTGTTACCAGGAACTTATTCTACCAGGAACTAAATGTTCCTGGGCCATGTTGGTGGAGAAGGAGCTCATGATTAGCTAACAAACACTGACTGTATATGAGGAGACAGGACTGTGTGTCTGACGTGCTTCTCTGCAGCATGGGGGCGACGCAGGTAACTGTCCAGGCTGCCATCCTGTTCACCCTCTACACTTCGACTACAAATACAACACCCCTGTCACACACCTATCCCTGCAGAACTTCTCTGACGACTCTGCGATTGTTGTCCTCATCACAGAGGGAGATGATCAGGAGTACAGAGAACTTACCAAGGGTTTCGTGAACTGGTGCCAACAGAACCGCCACCAGAGCAATACCATCTTCCGAACTTGATGGTTCTTCTTCAATAAAGGAGACGGGACAGTAAACTGAGTAAAGCATTTATTGGCAGGGAATTGAGAAGTACAAAATTGCGTTTTGCATGTTTAAGACCCTACGAGTGTAAGCATAAAATAGGTTTTATGCTTAAGGCTTCTCTTTCTACGTGTGTGAAATGCTGATTCACACTTGCGATGCAGGCGTGACTCTTGTGCCACAATTCCTAATCAATCAGGAGTCAGACACAAGGGCTGATTCGGATTGGCTGTTTACTGTCAATTCGTAACTTAGAGACGGGGTGAAAAAAAACTGAATAGAATGGCATGGCCCTATTGCAAAACTACCATGGCGACATCCAATGATGAAGACGCAAATGCACAACTCTGAGAGGTGATTTTTGATTATTAAAAAAAAAAGAAAGAAAACAAACATAATTAAACATTTATATAAGCACAAAGGGACAATAATGTTAAGCCAATCAAAGATATTTAAAATTTTTTTTTTGGATATATTACTAAAACAATAAGAACAGCGTGTTACAATGCAGAAGACCCTCCCTTTAATGATAGCAGTAAGAAAATAAAGAGATACCAGCTTGCAGCATTACTGTTCCTGTGCGGCTTCTTGAATAACAGAAGGTAGCACATTACACCTCCTATCGACTGTTTGTGTTTGAGGTATTAGACATTACGCTGACGTAATTGTGGCATAAATCTAACGCCATAGAGAACAGGCGACACCGGACGTGGCTCTTGGTGTGAGGGGGCGTTCTCGTTGTCAGAATGGGGCATTTCCGTTAAAAAACGGGAATGCCCATTTGTGGCTGCAGCTGGACCATATTGAGGGAATTAAGTAATAACAGCGGTGCATTATTGAGACCTACTTATAGGACCAATACTTAAAAAAAAAACAGCAAGATAATTTAATAAAATCTATACATTTCAGTCTGCCTGTCTTGGGCATCCATTTGGGTGTTTCTGACAGATCTCTGAAACACCCATCCACATGTGTAGAAAACAAGCCACCATTATTATCATCACTATCTTCTTTCTTTAAGATCAACACCATCGAGGTGTTCTGCAGATCTCAGCGGCGCTGCCACTTACTCTTGCTCTCCAGCAGTGCTTCTCAATTATTTTCTGTCACGCCCCCCCCTACCAAGAAGAAAACAATTTGTGCCCACCCCCCCACCACCTCACACATTCTACGCCGCAACTACAAATAGCATTTTCGTTGCAAAACAAACCTACACCGTAGAGTTAATACTCGCTGCGCACAATGAACAATGAGAGCGCCACTGCCAACTACGGGAGTGGATGTGCAATTACACTTCATTGTAGTACGCTGTAGGATTGAAAGATTGCAAGAAAAATGATGAATCTCACTTTTTCTGGCTGATATTGTGATTTTTTTGCGTTTTTTTTATTCAAGCTTCAGTGAAAAAATTCACAATTTCTTCACAGTGTACAATAACATTTACAAACATGGCGGAAAATGCCATGCTACCATTAAAAACAATAAAAGCTATGACTAATAATACATGGACACTTAAGAGTTTATGAGAGAGCAGTTTTTTTTATCACGTTTTTAGACATTTCTTTCTGTCACGTATAATTTAATATTTTTGTATTTCTGTGTAAGAAAATGTTTTTTTAAACCCCAAAATGTTTTACATTCATACTAATTTACATATGTGTACACAGATTGTCAATAAAATGTCCCTTAGCAAAACTAAATCAATAAGAAATATATTTTTGAGACCTATTATTGTGTAGATCTCGAAACACAGTACTCTGTGAGGCAAATATTGATGAGATGATAAATATTTACTATACTTTTGACATCGAACCTCTTCGTCATGATGACGTCTTCCGTTTCTGTGTTCCGGTCTGAGAACGTCTGCTAAATTGCTAACGTAGCCGTCGTTTTATTTTATGTTTCGATACATGATTGCAATACAACATTTCTGTTCATAGCTGCTGGCTCTCCGCCCAAACGCGGTTCGAGTCAGACTTCGGTTAAAAGTTGAGCGTACATCCAAGAACTTTTTACTCTAATTCATTTTAGTGATTAGCACGCTTGGCGCCTCCTCATTTAAAACGCTACTTGTCAGTGGGGTCGTTTATTTGTCATCACGCAGCTCGCTGCTGCTGCTGTGCACGGACTCAAGATATAGTACAAATAAAGCTCATACTGCTGCGACGCTAGATAGCTTGGTGGCTAGCATTCAAGTAGCGCAGAAAGAAATTGCTTCCGTGACTATAAGCGAAAGGGCAATGCTTTTATTTATTTATTTATTTTAAATCAGAACTGCGTGACTTACTGCGTGAACCAGGGGCACAAACCGCAGCTTTGACTATCTCAAAATTGCGTTGCCTGAGATCGCAATTTCGGTCCCAAAACAATCGTTTAGCCGTACTACGGCGGAAAAAAAGCATGTACCCCAGGGTCACACGCGCCCCCCTCAGCATCGCAGCGTGCCCCCCACTATTTGAGAATAACTGCTCTACAGCAACACTCCCTCAGCTGATCAAGGAGTCTGCAGCTCATCTGCCACAGTTTGAGCCTCATTTGCAAGCTTTGCAGTGATGACAAAGATAAATGCCTGTCCAATGGAGGCACGGTCTCCCAGCAAGCTTGTGTCACAAATCTTCACAATGTTTTGTTTCAGCAAGGCCCTCAACGTCCTGGCATCAAGGACCAATTATGAATAATAATAATAATAATTTGCCCTTTATTAGTCCCACAATGGGGAAATTCGAGATTCGAACCCAGGCCTCCTGGGGAGACTGGGTCCTGAACGCGGCGCCTTAGACCACTCGGCCATCCTGGCAGGAGAATTAATAGCCCCTTCTCATCTCCAATCCACTGAAGGAGGACAGAATAAAATGACTTGCTCTTTATGTTGTCTCCACCTCTTATTGGTGGCCTTTGCACCCTAATGTGGCATCCATCAATAGCATGGGTGACACCACAGAGACCACTGAGATGGACGGTGGAAAGCTTGGCATATGCTGCTTCTCACTGTTATTTGGCGTGTATACATAGCTTGGTCCTATTGTGGACATGATGTTGGCGGCATGGATCCTGTGTGCTGTGGACTGTGACATATCAAACTTGTCATCCATGTCACAGAAGGTGTTTTGGTTATAGCCATGTACCACAAGGGAATCAGCGCCATCTTTGTCTAACTAAACTGACTCTCAATCCTAGTTTTACGAGCATTGTGCCTAGCTTGTGTGTGATGTGTGGGGGTGTGTGCGCATGCGTCAGGAAGAGTGCCGTGGAGGAGATAAGCTGGAGTGGGGAGCGAGGAAATGAGAGACAAGTGTCAAGGAAAAGTTGAAGAATGTACAAAATGAAGCAAGTTAAAGCAAGAACGGATAACAGTGGCATTTTAATGCATTTTAACATGTAAAATACAAAAACCACAAATTGAATTGCAATCTCAATATTGGTCTGAATAATCGCAATTAGGTTTTTTTTTTCAAAATCATGCAGCCCTACGCTTAAACAACAAATAGGCTACCTCTACATCTTTGTCTCTTTACTTCATCCATGGTGTTTGAAGGTTGCAGAACAGCTGAGTATTGGTCCAAAAGTTTTTTATACTTGTAAAAGGTAAGAACGAGAATAATCTAAGCGTAGTTCACCATCACGTTTTCCAATTTTGTGAACTGGAATGCCAGTAATTTGGCAACAACGTTATTCCCAGCACCAACATCCAAGGAAAATGGAACGCACCATTAGTGGTTGGTGGTAATATGTCAGCACATTTAAAAAAAAAAAATGGAAGCATGCTGTAGACAGTTTTTGTGAATTCTGATTAAATAGAAACATGTCAATGTAATCTTACTGACTACATAAACTTGTTTATACCATTGTAATTTCCTATTACAAACACCATAGCTGGGCGGAACGGTCCGGCCCTCACGATTGTCTTAAAACTTTTATTAATGCATCATTTTGATAAAAACGGGGACTTTAGAAATAGTTCTCGCGTTGCAGACGAGCTTTGGTAAGACGTTGCCATTTTAAAGGGCGTACACAATAGCAAGCTACGCATTTACGTTAAAACACAGCATGCGCAGACCTGACACAGCTTGACCATTCTAATTGAATTGTGTATACTTGACGCTCGTTCGGCTTGGCAATAGGAATATACCACCTTTATGAATCCGAATGAAATTCCATTTGGATTTAGGGCTGCCAAGATTAGTCGACTAATCACGACGACGTCGACGATCCAAATAGTCGAGATTTAATTTAAGTAGTCGACGAGTCCTTTATTTATACATTTATATTTTATATTCATTTAGTTGGTGCATTGCTTTTCTCTTGAAACAGCCTTGTCTGGCCCTTTTCCTTGCTGGCTGTATGCCGTGTAGAGCACACGTGTAGTTCGCGGGGATCCAGGTCATCCTGTTCAGCTTTGTAGGTAATGAGGTGGGGTGTCATGGCTAGCTGGTGTTAGCAACAGAGTGCTAAAGTTACGGCACATTTCACTCGCAAATAATTAGGACGCAAACCTCCCTTTCAGGGCAGCACAAAGGGGATGCGGGATAATCGAGAAAGGAGGCACAATGTGGCTCATGCCTTTTTTTCTTTTTTTATTTCCTGACATGTTCAGTCGTGTCTGCAAGCTAGCTGTAGTCAGCACACATAGGTGTGAGTTTGATGTACATGGGTACGATTTCCTTTTTGCTGCGCTAACACATTGTAGTGTCCACTATGAATTAAGGAGGCTTTAGTCAGCAAACGTGTGTTGTTTTACATAAAAAACACTCCGTGTATGCCTTGACAAGAATATTAACAAAAGAATAATAAGTTATAACGCTCTCTCACCAACATAGTGATGCGTTCATGAACAACTAGAAAATTCCAGTTCTCAAAGTAACAAAATATGACATATTTGCCAAAAGCCAAACTGGTACATAAATGTAAAGCACTTAAATACATTTGTTGCAATATACTTCGCAGCTGACTATAAACAATGTGTGCATGCCGTGTTTGACACCGAAGCAGAAAGAGCTCTCACAAACGAGTGATGCGTTCACAAACTGAGAAATTTCATTACTAAAATTAACAAAACATGACATATTTGCCACAAGTCGTCATTGGCATCACAAAACAGTAAAAGACATAATTAAGTTTGTTGCAATATATTCAATGATACTATTAACAAAAAATAATAAAAAATATGTTCCTTGTAACATTTAAAGATTTTCTCCCCGATTGCATTGATTTTATTGCGTGAAAAATTTACGAATATAAAATTAGACACATTAGTGAAGAAAAACAAACATTCCGAATAAAAGGTTAAATGAAAACAATCAGAATCAGAAATCCCTTTATTGTCATTCTACAGTGTGCAACGAGATTAGAGAGCTCCCCTCTCCAGCGCAATACAACAATAATTTAATCAAATATATAAATTAGATAAGAGAATAAATAATGTGATGGAAAATAATACGAGATTGGATAAATAAAACACATTACGTCGCTGTTCTGCAAGGTAAGGGTGGTCGTGTGTGTGTGTGAGAGTTCAGAATGGTGATGGCTCTCGGAAGAAACTGTTTTTCAGTCTATTAGTCTTTGATTTGATGCACCTGTAGCGCCTGCCAGGGGGCAACAGGTCAAACAGGTGTGAGTTTGGGTGAGTATTGTCTTTGACGATATTGAGAGCTCTGCTGAGGCACCGGGTGGTGTAGACGTCCGACAGGGAGGGGAGAGGGCAGCCAATAATCCTCTGCGCCGTTTTTCGGCGCTGTCCTCTGGAGCCTCTATCGGTCTGCCTCAGTGCAGCTGCTGTACCAGGTGGAGACACAGTAGGTCAGCAGGCTCTCAATGGACGAGTGGTAGAAGGCCAGCAGCAGCTTCTTGTCCAGGTTGAAATTCTTGAGGACCCTCAGGAAGTGCAGACGCTGGTGGACCTTCTTTACCACTGCTGTGGTGTTGTGTATCCAGGAGAGGTCATCGGAGATCTGTACTCCCAGGAACTTGAATGTGTGGACCCTCTCCACACATTCACCTTTGATGTAGAGGGGAGGGGGGGGCACAGTCTTGTTCCTCCTAAGGTCGATGACAATCTCCTTTGTTTTTGCAATGTTGAGTTGCAGTCTGTTGTCCTCACACCAAGCCATTAGTCTCTGGACCTCCTCCCTGTAGGGTGCCTCGTCACCTTTCGAGATCAGACCGACCACTGTCGTATCGTCAGCAAATTTGACGACGGTGTTGTTACCGTGGGCCGGGGTGCAGTCATAGGTGTAGAGGGCGTATAGGAAAGGGCTGAGCACGCATCCTTGAGGGGAACCGGTGCTCAGCGTTCGGGTGGAGGATGTGTAGGGGCAGATCAACACAGTCTGGGGTCTGTTGGTCAGGAAGTCCTTAATCCAGATGCATGTTAGGGCAGGGAGGCCGAGAATGTCCAGTTTGGCGACGAGGATGTCCGGGACGATTGTGTTGAATGCCGAGCTGTAGTCCACAAAGAGCATCCTGGCATAGCTCTACTGTTGTTCCAGATGGTCCAGCACAAAATGCAGAGCAGTGTCGATGGCGTCCTCAGTGGATCTGTTTGCTCGGTATGCAAACTGGTAGGGGTCCAGTGTGGGAGGAAGGCAGTGCCTGATGTGCTGGAGAACCAGTCTCCCGAAGCACTTCATGATGACTGGCGTGAGAGCAACAGGACGGTAGTCATTCAGGAGGGCTGCGGGTGACTTTTTGGGGACAGGAATAATGGTGGAACTTTTCAAGCAGGAGGGGATGACTGCTTGAGCCAGGGAGCGGTTGAAGGTCCTGCAAAAAACATGTGATAGTTGGTGGGCACATGCTCTGAGGACCTTGCCTGGTATTCCGTTGGGTCCAGTAGCTTTCCTGGGGTTAATAGCCAGGAGCGCACGCCTCACATCGTGTTCCTCTATGGTGAGTGAGGGCGAGTTGAGGCATGGAGTGCGGGGGTGTGACAGTTGGGGTGAGTCAAAGCAAGCAAAGAAGCAGTTTAGCTCCTCTGCCAGCGCCGCACTCGGGTCTACAGATGTCATGCTGCCGCCTCGGAAGTTGGTGATGCTCTGTCGGCCTTTCCACACCTCCCGTGGTCTGTTGCTGGCAAGGTGGGACTCCAGCCTCCTCTTGCAGTCCGTCTTAGCGAGCTTAATGCCTTTTTTCAGGTCAACACAACCCACACTGTACAGTGCTCTGTCACCTGACGCGAAGGCAGTGTAACGGGCCTTGAGGAGAGAGCGAACCTGGCTGGACATCCAGGGTTTTGTGTTTGGGAAGGTCCGTATGGTCTTGTTCAGGGACACAGTTTCCATGCAGAACTTGATGTAGTCCAGTACACATTGTGTGGAAACATCAAGGTCCTGATGATCAAAGAGGTCCCAGTTGGTGTCTTAAAAGCAGTCCTATTATTCACTCATGGCGGTCTCACGCCAGGTTTTCACAGTCTTTGTGGTGGGCCTGAATCTGCGTCTGAGAGGGGTGTACGCAGATGTGAGCAGCAAGGACAGGTGGTCTGACTGGCCGAGGGGGGCGAGTGGGAAGGCTCTGTGTCCGTGCTTGATGTTTGAGTACACATGGTCAAGAGTGTTGTCTCCCCTCGTTGGGCACTTGACATGCTGGTAAAACTTTGGGAGTACAGTCTTTAAATTGGCCTTAATAAAGTCTCCCGCTACTAAGTGAACCCCATCAGGGTGGGGCCACTGTTGTTTATTGATGACGCCCGCGAGTAGCGAGAGAGCCGTGCTAGTGTTAGCATCAGGATGGATGTAAGCAGCAGTGACGAGCACTACTGTTAGCTCCCTCGGGAGGAAATAAGGCAGGCATTTAACGGACTTGTACTCTTTGTCGGGGGGAAGACTGCTTCTCAACGATCACGCTGTTGTTGCACCAGTTCTCATGCACGTAAACACAGAACCCCCCCACCCCTGCTCTTACCGGTGTCTCTCGTTCGATCCGCGCGATGTAGCGAATGCCCAGCTAGCTGGGTGCGAGCGTCGGGAACGTTGGCGTTCAGCCAGGATTCCGTGACGATGACCACACAGCTGTCTCGCACATACCGGTTTCCCAGGATTTGTAATTCCAGATCGTCGATTTTATGGACTACGGATCTGGTGTTGGTGTGGTAGAGACTCGGCAGTGGTTGCTTGTGGGGCTGCTGTCGTAGCTTTAGTAGGACACCGGACCTGCAGCCCCGCCTTTGCTTCCTCTCCCTCCGTCGTCTGCGTCGCCTCCCGGTCCCGATGACAATACACAGTGAGCCGGGTGGCCTCGCTAGTTCGTCAGGAATTTTGCGATCATAGCAAAATTCCTCTGAGATGGTCATTTTGTATTTTTCCGGTTCCGGCGCTGCGCGAGTGGCTGCCTGTTTACAGCAGCGTGGCTCACTATTGAGCCTTTTACGTGTGTTTTTTCCCTTTACCCTGTTTTATTTTATTTTTACCTCATCTCAGCAATGGACATACAACTTGCAGTGATTCTACTTCTGTTGGGGGCTGTTTTTTGCGCGATCGTGTCCGGAGACGAAATTCGGAGCTACGGATCGATCGTGTACTCAAGAGATCAGCTGTTAGCACTCCGTGCTAACCCTGCGTCGGCTCCCGGAGCGAGACCCGATATCCCCCGCGAGCTGAGGAGGAAGAGACGGGGATGTCGTGCGGGGGCTAAACGCCAGGCAAGCAGGAGATGATACCACCCCGTCCTCCCGTCCGTTATTATGGGGAATGTTAGATCCCTCCCCATTAAAATTGACGAGCTAACAGCACTAACCCGGCACGAGAGGATTGTCCGGGAGGCTAGCTTGCTGGTGTTCACGGAGTCGTGGCTAACAGAGCTAACGCCGGACGCGTCGTGGAATTGGACGGCTTCCAAATACTACGCGCGGACATGACACGAGAGAGCGGTAAGAGGAAAGGGGTGGGCTGGCTGTGTTTGTTAATGATAGATGGTGTAACCCTGGGCACATAACTGTTAAGGATCTACTTTGCATCGGGACATTGAGTTGATAGCTGTTAGCATGCGTCCGTTCTATTTACCGCGAGAGTTCAGTCATTTTTTTTTTCCCGGTTCCGGCGCTGCGCGAGTGGCTGCCTGTTTACAGCAGCGTGGCTCACTATTGAGCCTTTTTCGTGTGTTTTTTCCCTTTACCCTGTTTTATTTTATTTTTACCTAATCTCAGCAATGGACATACAACTTGCGGTGGTTCTACTGCCATTGGGGGCTGTTTTTTGCGCGATCGTGTCCGGAGACGAAACTCGGAGCTACGGATCGATCGTGTACTCAAGAGATCAGCTGTTAGCACTCCGTGCTAACCCTGCGTCGGCTCCCGGAGCGAGACCAGATATCCCCCGCGAGCTGAGGAGGAAGAGACGGGGATGTCGTGCGGGGGCTAAACGCTAGGCAAGGAGGAGACGATACCACCCCGTCCTCCCGTCCGTTCTTATGGGGAATGTTAGATCCCTCCCCAATAAAATTGACGAGCTAACAGCGCTAACCCGGCACGAGAGGATTGTCCGGGAGGCTAGCTTGCTTGTGTTCACGGAGTCGTGGCTAACAAAGCTAACGCCGGACGCGTCGTGGAATTGGACGGCTTCCAAATACTACGCGCGGACAGGACACGAGAGAGCGGTAAGAGGAAAGGGGGAGGGCTGGCTGTGTTTGTTAATGATAGATGGTGTAACCCTGGGCACATAACTGTTAAGGATCAACTTTGCAGTCGGGACATTGAGCTGATAGCTGTTAGCATGCGTCCGTTCTATTTACCGCGAGAGTTCAGTCATGTGATCGCGGTGGCGGCGTACGTGCCACCCTCTGCTAACAGTGAGACAGCCTGTGACGTACTGACTGCAGCTGTGAGCAGGCTACAAACACAGCACCCAAATGCCCTGCTCCTTATCTCTGGTGACTTCAATCATGCTTCTCCTTCCTCCTCTCTGCCTTCATTCACACAATATGTAACCTGCCACATCAGAGACAATAAAATATTGGACCTTTTCTATGCCAACACCAAGACCATCTCAGGCCACGGACAACCAGGTAAGACCCAGAAGAGGGGGGGGGGGGGCTTCAGTGGGCAAATGAGTTGAACCTATTTTTCAATAGGTTTGATCAAATGCCTGACCCCGCTCAGGCTCCCCTGCTGCAGCCCCCACCAACCTCTCCTGCCACTGCGAACGAGACCCTCTCTCTCTCCACAGGCTCCAGTTCCCACCCTCATCAGACAACCACCGCTTCCTCCTGCTCAGCCTTGTTCCTCACAACATCTCAAGTGAAGAACCAGCTGAGGAAGATGAAGGCGAGGAAGGCAGCAGGCCCAGATGGGATTAGCTCCCGGCTCCTCAAATCCTGCGCAGACCAGCTGTGTGGAATCGTCCAGCACATGTTCAACCTGAGCCTGAAGCTGGGCAGAGTCCCCCAGCTGTGGAAAACATCCTGCCTGGTTCCGGTTCCAAAGACACCCCATCCGAAGGAGCTCAACAACTTCAGACCAGTGGCGCTGACGTCTCATCTGATGAAGACCCTGGAGAGACTGGTCCTCGTCCATCTGCGCCCCCTGGTCAGCTCCTCAATGGACCCACTCCAGTTCGCATACCAGCCTGGCATCAGTGTGGATGATGCCATCATCTACCTGCTTCACACTTCACTCTCCCACCTGGAGAAGGCGGAGGGCACGGTGAGGATCATGTTCTTTGATTTCTCAAGTGCTTTCAACATCATCCAGCCCGCCTTATTGGGAGACAAGCTGGAGCAGGCGGGAGTGGCCCACCACCTCATCACATGGATCCACGACTACCTCACAAAGCGGCCACAGTACGTGAGGACACAGGACTCTGTGTCTGACGTGCTCCTCTGCAGCACGGGAGCGCCGCAGGGAACTGTTCTTGGCTCCCTTCCTGTTCACCCTCTACACCTCGGACTACAAATACAATTCCACAACCTGTCACCTGCAGAAGTTCTCTGATGACTCTGCGATTGTCGGCCTCATCACTGACGGTGACGATCGGGAGTACAGATGGGTTACGCAGGGGTTCGTGGACTGGTGTCAGCAGAACCGCCTCCAAATCAACGCTGGGAAATCCAAAGAGCTGGTGGTGGATTCCCGCAAGTGTCGGCACTCTCCACCTGCACCAGTGAATATCCAGGGAACAGACGTTGAGAGGGTCTCAACTTACAAGTACCTGGGTGTTCATCTGAACAATAAACTGGACTGGAGCGACAACACAGTCGCTCTCTATAGGAAGGGTCAGAGCAGACTCTTCCTACTCAGGAGGCTGAGGTCCTTTGGCGTTCGGGGAACACTCCTCAGGAACTTCTATGACTCGGTGGTTTCATCAGTCATCTTCTATGGAGTGGTCTCCTGGGCAGGAGGCATCTCGAGCCGGGACAAAAAGAGACTGGACAAACTCGTGAGGAGGGCCAGCTCTGTCCTGGGCTGCTCCATGGACTCTGTGGACTCAGTGGGGGGCAGGAGGATGACGGCAAAACGGTCATCAATGCTGGACAACCCAGCCCACCCACTCAATGACACTCTGAGAACACTCCACAGCTCCTTCAGTGATAGACTGTTACACCCTCGCTGTACCAAAGAGAGATTTCGCCGCTCCTTCCTGCCGACTGCTGTCAAACTTTTTAACAAGAACATTGGGTCAGGCCTACAAACGGGAGGGCATTAGTGCAATTGTGCAGTCCTAGGATGCAATATACACTACTACTGTACTTTCAGCCAATGGTGTACTTAAATATTGACCAATGATGTATTTTGTTTACCATTACAGTTTTCTGATTACAGTACTTCTATTACTGCAGTATTTCTACCATTGCAGGACGTTCACTATTACAGTACTTTTATCATTGCAGTATTTCCCATCATTGCGGTACTTTTACTATTACAGTACTTTTACCATTGCAGTATATTTTATCATTGCAGTACTTTTTACCACTACAGTACTTTTATCATTGCAGTATTTTCCATCATTGCAGTACTTTTCTATCATTTCAGTACTCTTACCATTACAGTACTTTTATCATTGCAATATTTTTATCATTGCAGTATTTTCAATCATTCAGTAGTTTTTATCATTACAGTGTTTCCCCCTCTGTATAATGGACAGGCATTAGGAGTGTTTCCTTACACTTAGATACGTTTATACTGTGTATATTTGCATGCTTTTTATTACATTATGGCGCCGACTCTGTGTGATCTATATCTTTGCTGCTGTAAGACCTCAAATTTCCCCATTGTGGGACTAATAAAGAACATCTTTATCTTTATCTTTTTATCTAATATCCAACGTCCACGATGTCCTGACGGGTATATTGATACTGTGCCACAGTTGGTGTTAAGACCGAGCTAGCATAAATAAAAAGTAATAAAGAGCACTGGATGGGAGAGCCGTTAGCTGCTGCGTCCATGCGCGCCGCCATCTTGTTTGTTGTTGTTAAAAAACAATACAAGTGTTTTCTTTATTTTGGTAAAAATTGTAAAATGTAAAAATGCTGCGTGCCAAAGAAGAGTGAAATATGTTTACAAGTATTTCTTTTTTTATTTATAGATAGTTTCATAGTATTCGTGCAACTCCTCAAAGTGTATAGTTTTTGTTTCATCTTAAAATGCACTAAACAATTGTAGCCAAAACTTTTAAGGCCACAATATTGCCTGCAATTTAAGCTCCACCATCATTTTTAGAAATGCAGGTACAAGATGCAAAGCTTAACTGAAGTTGAATGTTGCAGCATCTCATTCATTTGTACATACATAAAGAATCAAGCTGTAAACGAAACAAAACGGTACCTAAGTTGCAGCCGGAGGGCGCAGGACTGACCGTCAAAAAACGGTCAAGTGCCCCGCTCTGATAAACACATAAATACAGAAGCAGCATCATATTAAAACAATAACATTTGATGCATTAAATAAACATTACAAACATTACAATATACCACCAGGAGGTCACAGAGACAACACAGAATTGAAGAGCCTATCTGTCTCTCAGCTGGAATGAAACGGTTTTTGGAATCCCTCAGAAGAGCTGGACAAAGTGGCTGTGGAGAGGGAATTCGGGGCTTCCCTGCTAAAGCAGGTGCCCCCAAAAGATAATGGATGGAATAGATGGATGGATGGACAATAAATAATTATGCAACAAAATGGCAACCAGTTCAGGGTGTGATCCGCCTACTGCCCCAAGACAGCTGGGTTAGGCTTCAGCACGACCACGACCCTCGTGAGAATAAGTGGCCAGGATGGCTGGAC
>NC_142403.1:1272523-1277523 GCF_059441095.1 Idiotropiscis lumnitzeri
TCGAGCCCTGGCATGGATCAACTCAATGAAGGACCACAACGACCGACTGATGCGCTGGTACCTTTGATTGCAGCCATTCAAGTTTGTGGTCCGACACCGGTCTGTAAAGTCTAAGGTAGCAGAATACCTATCCTGGTTGCCAAGACATTGTCAACCCTTGGGAGGAGGAGGATGGTGTGACGGAGTGGCCCCGTCAGGTGCTGCGGGGAGATCCCTGCCTCCAACCTTACACACGCGCACATACACGTACACGTGCGCGCACGCTTGCGCGCACACACACAGACAGACAGACGTACCATAAAGCAATTTTCCGTAGAGATCGTCATTTCTGTCTGTGCTCATTGAGTTTGTCGGTCAAACCAACTTTCTTTCCATAGTCCTCGTGGTCCACAAACATTTCTTCCAGTATCCGTCTATTATTCATAACACGCCACAGTCAACCCAAGCGCCGCGGTTACTTCCGGGAATTGTTGCATCATGCGCGGGACGTCTGCGGGTGACGACATTGGCACGTCATGGCAAAGTACTGGGTTTCAACTGTTTTTAGTTGTTTTGGGCAGTCTAAGGGAGTAGGATTAGGTCTGGTTGAATGATTATATTTTTCTACAATTATGAATATTATTAGTGATTATATAAGTGTGTTCTTCAGAAGAGAATAATCATGTTTAGAATTAATTGGCTTAGCGGAGGGGCCGAGGGTTTAAAAGGCGGCTATCCGGTGTCTTTGACTTAGTGTGAGCCCGTGCTTGCTACAGAGAAGAGCAACGAATGGTATGTACAGAGCATTATTTTGGACTGATATATTCAATAAAATTGGAATAACTCTACACTCTTCGGCTTGGCCATAGTCTGACTTGAAAGCCGTTTTTGAACCCTGTCACAACATTTAATGCGATATGTTCCAATTTATCAATTTACGATAACTGCATAACCCTTAACGCCCTCCGGCACCACAAAAAGGGAGCATATCATATTTCTTAATTACAAGGCTCTTAGCTCTTCAAAACATTGAACGCAACTCAGAAGGTCTTCTCACTCCGCCATATTAAGGAGCGTCTCAAATCTCAGTTGGGTTAAACGAGGATCGAATCGCAAGGACAGAACATCGAGGAACTTCCTCTTAAATCCAGGGTCTTATGTATCCTCTACTCGTTGGTGGCATATGAAAATGGGCGTGTACCAACAGGAGTGTCAACGATGCAGGACTTCAAATTAAATACTGTCGTGCAATCCATAGTTGTCATTTTTTATTCTTTTAATTGGAATACGGTGTACATATCTTGCTGAGTGTCTGTTTTATTTGGGGCAGTACTTGATGCCAAAAGGACTTGATTACACAAGCTCATGGTTACAACACTGAAAAACGCGTTTCCGAAGTTTGCACTCCAGTAGGCTGCTTTTTCTCAAATTTATCTGGCTCAATAGAGAAACTTAAAAACATTGAATCTGCATTGTGAGCATTGGAGCTGGTAGGGGAGACGGTCTTGGGACAAAATCTTCAAAATTGGGAAGCATAATAGTGTGCATTTTGACTTTTAATCCCAATTGAAACATGAAGAGGACATTTTGGTGTGATTGTAAAACTTCTGACAAGTAGACGTGACTCATCTTTAGTTAGGTGTCTCGAGGAGTGATTGTCTCATTATCCCAAAACATTTGTACCTCCACCAGCCTCGCTATTTATCAAACTACTCCCATGTTATGGGAGGAGTATATTGATGGGTAAATTCAAGTTATAGCCAACATTCTTTTTATTAGGGCTGCACAATTTTGAAAAAAACCCAAAAAAACTAATTGATTATTCAGACCAATATTGCGAGTAAGATTCCATTTGCGGTTTTTGCATTTTAAATATTAAAATGCATTAAAATGCTACTGTTATCCATTTCTGCTTTGACTTGCTTTATTTTATACACTCTTCTACTTTTCCTTTATACTTGCCTCTCATTTCCTCGCTCGCCACTGCAGCATATCTGCTCATCTCCTCCACTGCACTCTTCCTCACACATGCGCACACACGCCCACACGCAAGCTTGTCACAATGCTTGCAAAACTACGATCATGAGTCATTTTAGTTTAGGACAAAGAATTTGATCAATATAATACAAATCAATAATGTCACCATTTGATGAAAAGTACGAGGTGCTCCCTTCTGGCGATTATATTGTATTCGTTTTTTGGGGGCTAGAAAAAGCAGCATATTCACCATTGCTTGTATCAGACATTATAATGTTGCCATTAGTGCTGAAAAGATGTTTTGAGAGGGAGCTTGTCACCGGTACGCACAAATACTTAGGAGATAGTTTTCCGATGCCAATTTTGTTTCATAACGTGAATGCTACTGTTAGCAATATTAGCCTAGCACGTGAATGACTGCTAGTTGTTGCCTCCCTTTCATCTGTTTATTTCTAATCTGTTTGACAGGCTTCATACTAAAATCGGTGGTGGTGTTTTAAACGTTGAAATACGTTGGTCGTGTTGCCTCTAGATCCGATGCTTTATTTATTTATTTTTTTATTATGCGGTTCATTTTTGTCGAATCCGCCGTACGTCCAAATAATAGATGTACCACCCGTCTGTAACATGAGATTCTCCCTTTCCTCATCTACGCGGCAGAAGTTACAATCATATCCACTTCGGTACACGGCAATCACAGAAAAAAACAGTTGCATGCGTAGTGTGCTATTGTCGGACTGCGCTGACTATAGGCATCAGAATGCAGACTAACACGTGTGAGCCAACAACAGTGATTGGCCAGCGCCATTAAGACCCGAGCATCGACAATTCTGGTTTGCTAATTCATCTGTCACTCAAATGGCAAAGGTTGGGGGAGAGAGGAAAAAAATACAAAACCTCACTGTCTTGCAATTAGATAATCGCACTACGTCAAACCTCAATGTCAATTAGATTTAGATTTATCATGTAGCCCTACTTTATACTGTTTAAAGGAGCCATATTATGCTAGCGTAAGCTTTCCGCAGTTAACTTCACAATACAATAATAAAATACAACTTCATTTATATAGCGCATTTCACAACAGCTGGAGCTGTAACAAAGCACTTTCCCCATATGGTGTAATATAAATTAGCGGGTAATAGGCTTTTATATAACTATATATTATCTTTGGCACAATGCTAATCGCGCACACTGTACGAGCAGTTCGATCCCTGTACGGTCGTTGTCGGAGCTTGGTCCGCATTGCCGGCAGTAAGTAGGATTTTCAATGAGGATTGACTTCGCCTAGGCTGCCCTTTGTCACTGATTCTTTTAATAACGTTTATGGACAGAATTTCAAGGCATTGGCAAGGTGTTGATGGTGTCCGGTTTGGTGATCTCCGTATTGCATCTCTGCTTTTCGCAGATGTGGTACTGTTGACTTCTTCAAGATGTGATCTTCATCTTTCACTGGAGCGGTTCGCACACAGAGTCTGAAACAGTTGGGATGAAAATCAGCACCTCCAAATCTGAGACCATGGTCCGCAGTCAGAAAAAGTTGGAGTGCCCTCTACAGGACAGGGATGAGATCCTGTCCCTAGTGGAGGAGTTTACGGATCTTGGCATCTTGTTCACAAGTGAGGGGAGGATGGATCATGAGATCGACAGTTGGATTGGTGCAGCGATGCGGACTCTGTATCGGTGAAGAGGGAGCTGAGCCGGAAGGCAAAGCTCTCAGTTTACCTATGTTCGATCTACGTTCTAACATCACATATGGTCACGAGCTGTCGGTTGTGACCGAAAGAATAAGATCCCAGATTCAAGCAGCCGTGATGAGTTTCCTCTGCAGGGTGTTGGGGCTCTCCGTTAGAGACAGGGTCAGCACACAAGGTGCGTGCAGGGCGCACACACCGTCACACACACCAGCACAACAAAACACAAACAGGTCTGTGGTCAATAAAAAAAAACATCAGCGGTCATTCATCTCGGCTCACACACACTGACACGGTTTCCTTTGACGGACCATGGCGACAGTGACACTCAGTAGGCTACTTCGGTCTGATAACCGCAAGCTGTTACAAGTAAAGAAGACATATGTTTGAGAGGGTTTGTACTTTTGGTACTGTATTTGAACAAGTCTAGAATTAGAATTAGAATTAGAAATCCCTTTATTGTCATTGTACTCAAGTGTGCAACGAGATTAGAGGGCTCCCCTCTCCAGTGCAATACAACAATAATACAGACAAATATATAAATTAGATAAATAAATAAGAGAGTGCAATGGAATTTAGTACTGAATAGTGCATACTACAAGTCTATGTTGTTAAAACATTATTTTGTTTATTCATGTTGCTTTTAGTTAAAGCGATAAAGCCAACATTTATTTATCTATTCCACTGTTACCACTTTTATCTGTTTGTAATGCATTATCCTAAGTTGTCGATCAGAAAGTCTTTGCTATTGGGTGGAAACATTGTATGCCAATTTTTAATTAAACTAAACTAAACTGTTTTTGAGTTTTCATCGACAAAATTTACGAAAACTAGACTTTTTTGGGGAGTTTCCGCCGACTAAAACTAGACTAAAACCTTTTTGAGTTTTTGTTTACTAAAACTAGACTAAAACCTTTTTGGGTTTTTGTTGACTAAAACTAGACTAAAACCTTTTTGAGTTTTGGTCATCTAAAACTAGGCTAAAACTATCACGAATAGGAATGACTGTGACAAAAACTAATCAGCATTTTCGTTCAAAAGACCAAGACTAAGAATCAATCTGAAATGCCCGTCAAAAACACCGTAATGTTGACATGTTAGCTTTTATGTTTATTTTCACGACAAATTTAATTTAAATTAAAACCAGTTCAGAACGCTCCGTTGGCTTAAAATGTCAGGGTTTTTTATTTTAGAGTTTCATATACATTTGAGATACGTTAAAAATGGTCAGAAATGTGCAAATGAGACGAAAAAACAATGTTTAAAAAAAAACAACAAAAAAAAAAAAGAATCAAATCGGGAATTAAAAAAAAAAATTGTGATATATTTTTGCCATATTGCCCACCACTAGAA
>NC_142403.1:1292523-1297523 GCF_059441095.1 Idiotropiscis lumnitzeri
GGATTAAGAACTTTCTGACCAACAGACCCCAGACTGTGTTGCTCGGCCCCTACACGTCCTCCACCCGCATGCTGAGCACCGGTTCCCCTCAAGTATGCGTGCTGAGCCCTCTCCTGTACGCCCTCTACCCCTACGACTGCAGCCCGGCCCACGGCAACAACACCATCGTCAAGTTTGCTGACGACACGACAGTGGTCGGTCTGATCTCGGAAGGTGACGAGACAGCCTACAGAGAGGAGGTAAAGAGACTGACAGCTTGGTGCAAGGACAACAGACTGCACCTTAACACTGCAAAAACAAAGGAGATTGTCGTCGACTTCAGGAGGAACAAGACGGTGCCGCCCCCCCTCTGCATCGAAGGCGTGTGTGTGGAGAGGGTCCACACGTTCAAGTTCCTGGGAGTACAGATCTCCGACGACCTTTCTTGGACTCACAACACCACAGCAGTGGTAAAGAAGGTCCACCAGCGTCTGCACTTCCTGAGAGTCCTCAGGAAATTCAACCTGGACAGGAAGCTGCTGCTAGCCTTCTACCACTCGTCCATCGAGAGCCTGCTGACGTACTGTGTCTCCACCTGGTACAGCGGCTGCACTGAGGCGGACAGAGTGAGGCTCCAGAGGACAGTCAAAACAGCGCAAAGGATTATTGGCTGACCTCTCCCCTCACTGTCGGACATCTACACCGCCCGGTGCCTCAGAAGGGCTCTCAACATCGTCAAAGACAATACCCACCCAAACTCACACCTGTTCGACCTGTTGCCCTCTGGCAGGCGCTACAGATGCATCAAATCGAGGACCAATAGACTGAGAAACAGCTTCTTCCCGAGAGCCATCTCCATTCTGAACTCTCACACACACACGAGAACACCCTTACCTTGCAGAACAGCATCGTGATGTGTTTTTATATACCCTATTCAGTACTAAATTCCATTGAACTCTCTTATTTATTTATCTAATTTATATATTTGTCTGTATTATTGTTGTAATGCACTGGAGAGGGGAGCCCTCTCATCTCGTTGCACACTTGAGTACAATGACAATAAAGGGATTTCTAATTCTAATTCTAATTCTAAACTCGGTTTCATTTCGCCCCGCCCCTGCCCGGGGAAGGTGCTCCTATTCGGCTTAACTGTGACACACGCCCGCCCTCCTCCCCCGGAGCTTCCATTCGGTTAAACTAAGGGGCCGCTTGGAAACGCCCGTGCCCGGGGAAGGTGTTCCTCTTCGGCTTACTGTGACGCGAGCATGCCCTCCTCCTCCGGAGCTTCCATTCGGTTAAACTTAGGGGCCGCTTGGAACCGCCCGTGCCCGGGGAAGGTGCTCCTCTTCAGCTTACTGTGACGCGAGCATGCCCTTCTCCTCCGGAGCTTCCATTCGGTTAAACTTAGGGGCCGCTTGACACCGCCCGTGCCCGGGGAAGGTGCTCCTCTTCGGCGTAATTGCCACACACGCCGGCCGGCCTCCTCCGGAGCTCTCGTACGGTCCCGAACGGAGCGAAATGTCGCCCCACTCGTGCCCGGGCGGAAGGTGCTCCTATTCGGCTTAACTGTGACGCACGCCCGCCCTCCTCCTCCGGAGCTTCCATTCGGTTAAACTTAGGGGCCGCTTGGCACCGCCCGTGCCCGGGGGAACTTGCTCTTCTTCGTCCACTCTCCTCTTCGCCCACGCTCTTCTTCGGCGCACGCCGGCCGTCTAACCGCTCCAGCGCCCCGTCGTGCCGCTCGGGGAAACTACAATGCCCCCGCGGAGCGGAGCGAATGGAGAGCCCCGATCGTGCACGGGCAAAAAAGTTTTTAATTTTTGAATATTTTTTAGACCCGCGAAGCACTGAACCCGCGAAAGGTGAACCGCGAAGTAGCGGGGTTTCACTGTATATATATATATATATATATACATACACATATATATACACATATACACATGTATACACATATATATATAAATATATACACATATATATAAATATATACACATATATATAAATATATACACATATATATAAATATATACACATATATATACACATATATATACATATACTGTAATACCCCGGTTATCGCGGTTAATGGGGGCCGGGACCACCCGCGAAAACTGAAAATCCGCGAAGTAGCGGCGCACCTTCAAAAATGCTTAAAAAAAAAAAAATAAAAAAAAAATATATATATATATATATATATATATATATATATATATATATATATATATATATATATATATATATATATATATATATATATATATATATATATATATATATATATACGGGTTGAGAGAAAGAGTGACATTCATGTTATAACAAAAAAAAACTGTAAAATATGTTGTCTGTTTACAATAAATATTGAGGGTCTAGAACACTGTTCTACCGAACAATTTACTTACGAACAACCAATTATCGTTATCAGCTTTCAAAAACAAGCAAACACTACAATTAGCTCACATAATTAGTCCGTCGTTTTGCGCAACAAATTAACATTTATAATTTCTATTTCTGGGGGTTTAAGATTACAGTAATACCTGGACATGAATAAAATTGTACCATACCATATAGAAAATGGGTGTAGAGAGAGAGAGAGATTCGTGTTAAACAATCAAACAATAAAACTGTCATGACCCGTGTCGGTCATGTCAGGGTTGTTGATTAGTATTATTGTCACGTCCCATGCCATGCTTTCGTGTTGTTGTTTTCTCAGCTGAGTGGGGCCATTTTCCGCCAGCGCTCGTTCCCGCCCTGTCTCGCCCGGCTGATGAGACGCACACACCGGTTCCCCGTTAGCCTCCCAGCTGACTCTCATTTGTACTGTTAATTACCGGACTATTTAAACACCCCGTGCCGACTGCTTGGCGTCAATGCATTGCTCCCGCTACACCCTCTATACGCGTTTGCCCCGATTGCTCGTTCATCTCGCTCACGTTCATGTTCATTTGTAACTTGTCACTGTCCTTGCTCCCCGTCACTTTTCGGTCTAGTCACGTTCTGTTCACCTCCTGTTATTTTTGCACCCCGCCACGTTTGTGTTTGTCCAGTTCCCTCGTTTGCCTTCCTGTTTTGTCGTTAATTAAACTCCCTTCAAGTTACCCGTGCCTTGGCTTCCCCGCATCTTTGGGTCCCTTCCCGCTACCTCGCCTACCCGCGAGCTTAACAAAAACAACATTTAACTGACCTCTTACAATAAGTTCTTCTAAGCGTAGTTGATGAAAAGACCTGTGCAGTACGATGAGGTAATAACGATGAATGACTGCACAGGGGCATGAAGAGCTTTACTGCACCTCGGATGATGCCGCAGACTGTCATGACCCGTGTCGGTCATGTCAGGTCTTTGTTTGTTTTTGTCACGTTCCGTTTCGGTCATGCCATGTCTTTGTTTTGTTGTCCCAGCTGAGTGGGGGCGTTTCCTCCAGCGCTCGTTCCTGTCCCGTGTCATCATGGCTGGAGAGACGCGCCCACCAGCCACACACTGGTTCCTCGTCAGTCACGCAGCTGTTTCACATTGACTTCATAATTACCAGGACTACTCAAGCGCTCAGGACCGACTGCTTGGCGTCGGAACATTGCTCCCTCTGCTTCCTTTCCCTGACTGTCATGGCCGAGTCCTGATATCGTTCTCGTGCATAAGGTATTTGTCACTGTCCCTGTTTTCCTCGTCATTTTGTTCTGTTTAGTCACGTTTAGTTCCTCTTCGTTATTTTGCACTTTGTCACGTCAGTTTGTTTTCTCCCAGCACCTGGTTTGCCCTCTTAAGTTCCCTCATTTAATTCCTTTTATGTTACCCTTGCCTGGCTTCCGTGCATTTTGGGTCCTCCTCCTTCACATCGCTACAAGCGAGCTTGACACAGACGATGCAGGAGAAGCTGCAGGAGGCGGCGTAGTGGCTATAGGAGGTGGCGTAAGGGATACAGGAGGCGGTGTAGCGGCTATAGATAATATATTTAATATTTTTTGATATTTTTAATTTTTGAATATTTTTTTAGACCCGCGAAGCACTGAAACCGCGAAGTAGCGAGGTATTACAGTATACATATATATACATATACACATATACATACACACACACACACACATATACATATATATAAATACATATATATATATACACACACATATATATATATATACACACATATATACACATATATACACACATATATATACATATATATATACACACATATATACACACACATATATATACACACACACAAACATATATATATATATACACACACATATACACATATACATATATATAAATATATATATACACACACATATATATACACATATATACATACATATACATATACATATACACATATATATATACACACACATATATATATATACACACATATATATACACATATATACACACATATATAAACATATATAGTGAACCTTTCGCGGGTTCAGTACTTCGCTGGTCTAAAAAATATTCGGGGGCATTGTAGTTTCGCCGAGCTGCACGACGGGGCGCTGGAGCGGTTAGACGGCCGGCGTGCGCCAAAGAAGAGCGTGGGCGAAGAGGAGAATGGACGAAGAAGAGCACGTTCCCCCGGGCACAATTTGGGGCGACGTTTCTCGCGGTTCGGACCGTACCAGAGCTCCGGCCAGCGTGCGTGGCAGTTAAGCCGAAGAGGAACAACTTCCGCCCGGGCACTAGCGGGGCGACATTCCGCTCCGTTCGGGACCGTGCGAGAGCTCCGGAGGAGACCGGCCGGCGTGCGTGGTAGTTAAGCCGAAGAGGAACACCTTCCGCCCGGGCATAAGCGGAGCGCGAGGCTGTCAGTTATGAATGAATAAATAAATAAATGAAGAATGCCACCTTTCATTTCACAGGGCACACCGGACGGCGTACCAGCAGGTAAAAGTCAAAGTAATTCAATAAATACAAAAAGAAGTAATTGAATAAATACAAAAATAATGGCTGGGGAATAAAAAAATAATAAGTTTTAATAATAATTACTTTTTTTTTTGTGAAAACATGAATTTCACTCTCTCTCTCT
>NC_142403.1:1312523-1385023 GCF_059441095.1 Idiotropiscis lumnitzeri
TTAAAAGATGGCTCGCTGGCGCCCCATAGAAGTTTAAATATAAAAAAGCAGCCCCAGTTTTACATTTCATCTAGAACAACGAATTTACTTTAAATATTTGTGTTGCCTTGACAAAAGCTGTTGTATATTGACTAAAATCCTAATTACATTGAGAGATTTCTCACATCTGATAATATTCTGGCCTGAACACATCTATAAACTTACGGTTTATTGTAGTGGTAGCGCCAACTACTGTCTAAAGCAGGCGTGGGCAAACTACGGCCCGGGGGCCACATGCTTTAATCCAGCCCGCCGAACTTGGAAAAAAAATTAAATGAAGAAACCTTGTTCATGTTTTATTTTCAAAATACTGTGGTTTTTCAAAGACATATATATTGTTAAAATGCTCTTGTTCATTTTCATTTAAAATTAAATGTATTTTTTTCTCCAATGAGGTGAGGTTACCAAAACACTCCATCCATCTGCTCCTGGTCCCGGTCTGTCAAATTTTAGAACCCGTTGTGGCCCGCCAATCAAAAGGTTAGCCCACCCCTGGTCTAAAGGAAATGTGTTATCTTTTACGTTTGGTGTTTTTCTCCATATAGATTGTCGAGATTAACCTTGTATTTGTTTGAACGAGGTTTTAGGCCTTTATCATATTGCGACACAAAGTTTGTGAAATTTTATGCAAAGCTGTTGCTTTGGCAACGTCTATTCGCCAAGAAAAACAACACTACTTTTGAGAGTCCAAATATTCATGAAAACAAATCAAACTGCACACATATCAGGCCTGGCAAAGTGATTGATTAATAATTTTTTTATTGTGAAATTTTTAAAAGATGCTCGCTAGCGCCCCCAAGAAATATTTAAAAATGCAGCCCTGGTTGTACATTTCACCTAGATCTATGAAGATTTGAAAGCTTATGTAACACACTAAGACCTACAAAAAGACCATTTTGTTTTTGCTTCACAATTTGGTGTCATCTTGACTACAAACGATGCTGTAATTTGACCCAAGTGAACATATGTCTGTGTTTCCCACAGATTTGAAATCTACTTGTAGATGGACGCCGGCAGAGGTGCGGCAAATTATTTATTTTACGCTTCATATTGTGTATTCTAGTGAATTTCCAGAGTAAAAATTGTTACCACATTACTCAGTGCCACCGCATTATCGTACTTATTTGCATTAAAATAAAAAAAGTAATAAAAATAAAAATAAAATAAGGCTGTCATTGGACCTTAAGCGGAAAAAAAAGGATGTGGTAGGGCTGGGCGATAAACCGAAAATTTACCGTTCCCGAAATTTATTACAATGACCGAAATCATTTTGCCCATGTCGGTAAATTCGGTGTTTAAAAAAAAAGAAAAGCCTTTTCTGTCTGCGGCAATGTTCATGCCCCTTTAAGACCGCTACAGCGCCTCTAGTCACGTGACTCCACCCGTCTAATCGAGAAAGAAAACAGACGTTGCTGTCGTAGCTGGCGATTCAAATCCAGAAGCTTTTTCACCACCCACAACACAACCGTGCTGTGCTGAAAGTTCAAAGTGAGAAGCAAGGTTCGACAAGTGACAACAGCCCATTAACGGAGGCGACATCTTACGAGAGAACGTCTCAGAGGTGGACGCGATAGCCTAGCACATAGTTAAAGATAAAGCTCCTCTAGTTACAGTGGCGCGCACAGGATTTAAACGTTTCATGAAAGCCGTATTTCCCGATATGGACTACATCGGGCCGGGAGCTTAGACATGTCAAGCATTTTGCATCTACATCCGACTTGTGGTCGGGTCTCAACATGGATCCCTGATTGAGCCTGACTGTGCATTACATAGATAACAAGTGGCGACTGCGCACCAGAGTACGCGAGACGGCACATTTTCCCCGATGATGCACACTCGTTTATTTGGCTGGCATTGACATTTTCTTTCATTTTATTTTGTATATTTTTATTTGCCATTATTTACATCATGAGAGCATCTTGGCGCAATCTATTTGCAGAAAAAGAATTTGCAAGAGTTACCCTTTTTCTTTGTGACATTGTTCAAGTCATGCAAAGCAAGCTATTTGGAATGTTTATACAAATGATTTTTGTACTTTTATTTTTCATTGAAAGTAATGTGTACCAGTTGGTCAATAATAAAAACAGTCAATATGCATTTCATGCATTTATTTTGATTTTAGTCCACGGGGAATTTATCGTGCATTTATCGTTATCGAGGTAAAATTGCTCAATTTCTCGCGATATTGATTTGAGGTCATATCGCCCAGCCCTAGGATCTGGACAGCAAAAAACAAACATACCGAGAGCCTTAAAACATAACACCATGTTTGAGATGTTAATCCACCAGTAGTAAAAAAAAAAATGGGTCAACAGCATCCCCTAGAGTGGTTCATGGGGAGTTCGTCAAAGCCTTGCCCTAGTACGCTAGACCTATGGGTACGTAAATTGGGAGGTACGTGTAGGAAGGACCCTGTGATGTACAAAAATCCTTTCGTACTATGTCCTAACATGTACAGGAAATGAGTTACGAGTATTTGAAGGTACAATTTTGGTGCATTATTGCAAATTTACAGGGGACTTGCTTATGCCCCCTCATCCTAGCCAGTTAACACGATTAACTTCAAATTTGGGTTGTACAATCTCAACACTTGGAGACAACATGGAAAAATATTTTACGTTTTCGAAAGACTATATGACAGGGGCGGAGCATCAGACTTTAAATTTCATAATTCCTATTTAACAAAGGAATCTTGCTTGTACGTTTCACCTTGATCTACAAAAATGTGGCGTATGTAACAGCCTGAGACCCACAAAAATGTGGTTCATAGCCATGTGCTAAACCTTACAGGAAGTTCACCATTTTGAATAAACTTTGGAATTTTCACTTTTTGGGCCTTTCAAATAGGTCATGTTTTAACAAACTCCTCCTACAGAATTTATCAGATCGTCTTCAAACGTCGACTGCTTCATCAAAAGATATTTAACAAGAAAAGTTTTTTTTAAATAATTTTATTTTATCATTCGCTGTTGCCTTGGCGATGCACAGTTTATCTATTTTTGGACCGTTCATAAAAGGTCCTATTTTAACAAACTTCTCCTCGAGATTTCCCTGATCGGCTTCAAACTTTGTGTGCTTCATCTTCAGATGTTTAAGATGAAAAGTTATTGAAATGTTTCTTATATTTCGTCAGACTACGTTTCATAAATCCTTCTTACAGGAGGTAAATATCCAAGATGGCCCATTTTCACTAACAGGCTCAGTTTATATATATATTTTTTATCGGGAAACTGAAAATTGTTATCATTTTCTTTTTTTAATCAATTAATTTTGGAGAAATGTGTTTAAAGGGTCTTGTCAAAGAAATTAGGTTGTCACATTATTAAGTTTCAAACTATGCTTACAGGTCATTTGATTTGCAAGTGAACATTGTACCCTTGTTATCCAGTGTTAACATAAGTTCCTGCACTGATAGGAAGAGACAAGCCAGGCTCATTCCAGACTGATACGAAGTAAAAGTGTCTGAGATCCAAGGACACAAACTGAAGTCACACTGACCGTTATGCGAGGGGTGTTTCCATTCTGTATGAGTTGCATATTCAAATTGCTTTGCTGCGATACAATAAAAACCATGCGGGAGCAGGAAGCAGGAGCTTCGCTCTTGATTGCAGGGGGCTGCTCCCCGCGGGTGACAAAAGACAATCTTGGCTGGTTGATTCATTGTTTAGGCTTGTTTTAATAGAAACTTCCCTGGCAGGCCTGAAAGCTCATCATTGCTAACAGCTGTGCCATTAACATACTGTGAGTTGGTGAGGGAAGGACGGGATAAACACCCATTTTGGTACTGATATAACACAATACAACTTTATTTTGTCATTTTTACATGCAAACCTACATAAGTACCAATGTTAAGCTCATCCAAGTGTCCCTTGAACCAAGGTTTCTGGGTTGTACGTTTCATCGACATCTACGAAAATTTGCTGGTTTATGCAAGTCTTTGACCTTCAAAATTGTCTTCGATAGCCTTGTGGTAGACCTTATGTGCTTAACCACAGGAAGTCCATCATTTTTAATTTAATTTGGAACGTTCAAATTTTGAGGCCTTTCATTGAGGTCATATTTTAACAAACTCCTCCTACAGAATTTATTGAATCATCTTCAGCCTTTGCGTGCTTGATCTAAAGATGTTTAAGATTAAGTCATGGAAAGCTTTATTTCCTTCGCACGCAGTAGCCATGCTAATGCACTTTTGCACAAAATAGTTTTTTAGGGTCTAAACATGGGCGGAAAGTTGTGAAACTTAACACAGAAACATGGCAAAAAAATAAATATAGTACAGATTTTTTTTAACTGGTTTAAAAAAAAAAAAGTCTGCGTAGTACCTCCAACAATTTTTTTAATGAGCCATTCCCGGTTCTGTTTTACCTAGATCTGTGAAAATCTGGAGACATATGTAAGAGCCCAAGACCTACAAAACAATCTGTCTATCCACCCTCCTGTTGCCATGCGTCCATCAAAATAAGTCATGGGGGACAGCAAATATATCAGCTTTGTGTTAACCGATTCAAACCCAAATTTCGTACAGTACATTTATTATTTCAGTTTGCATACTTTTTATAATATTTGTTTGGTTTGTCATGACTTTTTTTTTTTTTTAATATAATCTTAAGGGATCCCTCGTCTCCTCGGGTACGATAACACTGATCTAATCATTACTCACCTAAATGAAAGCTCAAGCATTGGAGAAGCATTGTCATTCTAACAGAAATGTTGCCACATCTTAGGTTGTCCTGAAGGGAGAAGCCCTGGAGAGTTGATGAGTCATTGCCTCATGGATGACTGGAAGCACAATTTGGTTTCTAAAATGGGGACGCCAGTGCGCCCTATTCACTGGGCATGGTTTTGGGCTCTTTACAAGCTTCATTGATTGCTTTCAGCACTGCCTGCGCCCCCTGGTCAGCTCCTCAATGGACCCACTCCAGTTTGCATACCAGCCTGGCATCAGTGTGGATGATGCCATCATCTACCTGCTCCACACTTCACTCTTCCACCTGGAGAAGGCGGGGGGCACGGTGAGGATCATGTTCTTTGATTTCTCAAGTGCTTTCAACACCATCCAGCCCGCCTTATTGGGAGACAAGCTGGAGCAGGCGGGAGTGGCCCACCACCTCATCACATGGATTCACAACTACCTCACAAACCGGCCACAGTACGTGAGAACACAGGACTGTGTGTCTGACGTGCTCCTCTGCAGCACGGGAGCGCCGCAGGGAACTGTGCTGGCTCCCTTCCTGTTCACCCTCTACACCTCGGACTACAAATACAATTCCACAACCTGTCACCTGCAGAAGTTCTTTGATGACTCTGCGATTGTCGGCCTTATCACTGACGATGACGATCGGGAGTACAGAGGGGTTACGCAGGGGTTCGTGGACTGGTGTCAGCAGAACCGCCTCCAAATCAACGCTGGGAAATCCAAAGAGCTGGTGGTGGATTTCCGCAAGCGTCGGCACTCTCCACCTGCACCAGTGAATATCCAGGGAACAGACGTTGAGAGGGTCTCAACTTACAAGTACCTGGGTGTTCATCTGAACAATAAACTGGACTGGAGCGACAACACAGACGCTCTCTATAGGAAGGGTCAGAGCAGACTCTTCCTACTCAGGCGGCTGAGGTCCTTTGGCGTTCGGGGAACACTCCTCAGGAACTTCTATGACTCGGTGGTTTCATCAGTCATCTTCTATGGAGTGGTCTCCTGGGCAGGAGGCATCTCGGGCCGAGACAAAAAGAGACTGGACAAACTGGTGAGGAGGGCCAGCTCTGTCCTGGGCTGCTCCCTGGACTCTGTGGACTCAGTGGGGGGCAGAAGGATGACGGCAAAACTGTCATCAATGCTGGACAAACCAGCCCACCCATTCAATGACACTCTGAGAACACTTTACAGCTCCTTCAGTGACAGACTTTTACACCCTCGCTGTACCAAAGAGAGATTTCGCCGCTCCTTCCTGCCAACTGCTGTCAGACTTTTTAACAAGAACATTGGGTCAGGCCTACAAACGGGAGGGCATTAGTGCAATTGTGCAGTCCTAGGATGCAATATTTACTACTACTGTACTTTCAGCCAAGGGTGTACTCAAATATTGACCAATGATGTATTTTGTTTACCATTACAGTATTCTTATTACAATACTTCTATCACTGTAGTATTTCTACCACTGCAGGATGTTCACTATTACAGTACTTTTATCATTGCAGTACTTTTATCATTGCAGTATTTTTCTATCATTGCGGTACTTTTACTATTACAGTACTTTTACCATTGCAGTACTTTTACCATTGCAGTACTTTCATCATTGCAGTATTTTTCTATCGTTGCAGTACTTTTACTATTACAGTACTTTTACCATTGCAGTATTTTCTATCATGCAGTACTTTTCTATCATTTCAGTACTCTTACCATTACAGTACTTTTATCATTGCAATATTTTTATGATTGCAGTATTTTCAATCATTCAGTAGTTTTTATCATTACAGCGTTTCCCCCTCCGTATAATGGACAAACATTAGGAGTGTTTCCTTACACTTAGATACGTTTATACTGTGTATATTTGCATGCTTTTTCTGAATGTCTGCTGCTAATGTTATACATTAACGGCTACATTACGCTGCCGACTCTGTGTGATCTATATCTTTGCTGCTGTAACACCTCAAATTTCCCCATTGTGGGACTAATAAAGGACATCTTATCTTATCTTATCTTATCTTAAGAAAGGATGAAACAAAACTAAGGTTACACATGTAACCAGCATTCTATGAATCTTGAATGACAGCTAGAGCTATCAGTCACTCTGAATTCTCATGTACACACAAGAAGATTCTTTTGGAAAGAACTTCCGGTGACACCAGAAATGATACCTGTCCCAGGTCGTTTTTTTTGGTATGCATTTTTAAAATTCACACGCGCGATGAGAACATTCAGTGATTTCGGATGCACCTCTTGCAGGTATTCGGGATTCAGAAAATCACATGTAAGTAGAGAAAATGATATATTTCTCTATGCAGACATTTTATTTTGAAAAATCATTCATTTTGTTTAGAGGAAGTGTACATCTCTCTCTTACTTGATTTCCTATTGGGAATGTCACTTGAGTGAGAATGACTTTCTGATTGGTCAAAGTAAAGTTGTCCCGCCTTCTCAAGACGCTATCTCGAGATTAACCTCGTTTTCTCACTCTTTTACGCTTGGATGCCCAACTGAAAAGTGACGATATCTCTTGATTGCTAATGCGCCGTTCGATGAGTGAAATACTTATTGAAGTCGATAGAAATGTGATACTCTAATGTTAATTGGGAAATGTTTTATTTTAAGTATGAATACCAGTGATAACTGAGAGTCTGTGACGAACCGACCATGTTCATACTCGAACGTCGTCTTGGTGAGTCGCCATGTGCTTGCTATGTACTACGTCGTAAAACGTTTATGTGAGGCTAACACTAAGCTAACATTAAGCTAATGCTAATCGTGAGTGGAAATGTACGGCTTAGTTGCAGTGAAAAAGTTGATTAGACTTATTTTAAGGTCTCTCAAAAAAAAGGTTTATGTTGACAAAAGTATGACTGCTCATTTTGATGTAATGTGAGTTTAAAGTGGAAAATTGAATTGACTATGTTTGATATACAATTATTTCTTTATTGAAATGATTGATATGCTAATCATAAAACATATGGTTATTGAGAAATTGGAGATATATAGAGAAATGTGTTTATGGTTATTGTATGGGTTCATTTCATGTGTAACAATGATAATTTGGAAAACATGCATGTATATGAATAACTGTTACAAATGTTATATTTAGATGCAGTATAGGTGAAATTGAGAACTACTGTGAAGCTATAGCGACTGATAAGACTGGAAACTGATAATAGACTTATTAGCGGCACACAATAATTTCATTATTGTTATGCAGGCTAGGTTTTTTATCGTGGTACTAATCCAAGAAGATCTGAGGCTGAATGGATTCTCCTTCGATGGAGATGGCAAGCCTGTGCCCAGAACCACAAATGTGACAAGGAAACCACGTACTTCTCTACCTTCTTTGTGAAGACATTACGTGGTAACAATCTCAACTACCACCACAACAAGACTTTTTCAAGACTACCTGAAAGAACATTGACGGACTCAAGACAAAATATTACTGAGCTCAGTAGGATTTGGGGATTATTATTTCTAATTTGGGGGATTGTGATTTATTCTATGGAAAAAGATTCTGACTGTTATGTTGTAAATAATTGTCTTAATACAGTTAATGTTGTTGCTCATTTCTGCCAACAGCTATTTCAGTCACGCACCTGCCAATTAGCACTATTTAAAGGAATATAAGAGTTTGAGCTTAACGTAGTTCATTTGATGTTGCTGCATCCTGTGTATGAAAGTGTGAGACTGTAAAGTGCTGAGCGTGTGACTGGTGGAGCGGAACAGGGTATGTGGTGCAAGAATGTGCAAGAATGGAATGTTTTAGGACAGACGGTGATAACCGCAAGGAGGGGGCGGAGACGAGATAACTCAAGCCACAACCAGGAGGAGCCACCACGTGATTCTTCAGGGGAAGACAGACCAATAAGAGCAAGCTAAAGTTAACTGCAGGATACACATAGCCAATAGAATCATGCCAGGATGCCTTTGTTGCTGTGCCATTTGCATATTGTATAGTATGAATCGTTACTGGGCAACTCGGATGTAGAGAATGCCTGCTGGTGGCAAGAGAGGTGTAGAGTTGTATTGAGAGGGACCCGAGACCCAGGTGCACATGTAATCAGTCTGTGTATTAGGAATAAATCCACTCGTGCGTGAAAATGCCGGCTTCCTGATACCTTTCTATTGCAGAACGAGCGCGTATATTGTTGGATGAGTGAGAGTTGGGTAAGGTCACAAATTGGAGTCAGATTGCTAATTTGAGTTTGCGTTGATTTAAAATTAAATTTAAAATTAAATTCCAACAATTTATGGTGACCCTGACGTGATGCAAGAGAGGTAAAAGGAGTCTGGGACTCCAAGAGACGTAAAAGAAGTCTGGGACTTCGAGAAGTCTGGGACTTCAGGAAAAACCACAAGGGTCTGGGACTCGGGTCTGGGACCCACGTCCACACCAGGTGACGACCTGATAAAGGATAAAGGAGCCACACATCCGACCGTCTTTTCTCTTAGGCCCACAGTGAAACAAGGTAAGCAGAACCTTTTCAAATTCTGCACATTGGCAACACTAAATTATAAGAGGAAGGAGGAGCGGGACAAAGTAAAAGTAAAAGTGTAACAGTGTGGACGTTAGTAGGGTATAAAATCTGGGATTTACCTACTAGCATAGTTAATGGCGTAAAAGTAAAAGTGTAATAGTGTAGACGTTAGTAGGGTATAAAATCTGGGATTTACCTACGAGCATAGTTAACGGCGCAAAAGTAAAAGTGTAATAGTGTGGACGTTAGTAGGGTATAAAATCTGGGATTAACCTACTAGAATAGTTTGGAACTATTCGTGGTTACGAAATGGTTTAAAATCTGGGATTTACGTATCAGGACACGGTTTAAAATCTGGGATTTACGTGTCAGTGTGGAAGCGGTGTGAGTGTGAAGGCTAAATTTGTTCTGCGTAAAAAGTGGTTGGGACACGCACGGGTGGATTTCAGGATGGCGAAGGAGAGGACGTGTGATAGTGGTCTCGGGTCTCGGGTGTGGCACTTCAGACGAACGGACTGAAGTCTGGTCGGAGATTAAGAATAAATTAATAAAAATGAAACATAAAAAAAAGAAAGAAAGAAAGATAGAGAAAAGCAGTGTAGAGATTGGAAGTTCAATAAGAAAAGAAAAGGAATGTGAAAAGAAACAGAGTATGTGTAGAAAAGAAAAGGAATGTGAAAAGAAATATGGAGAATGTGTAGAAAAGAGGAAGGAACAATGAATGTTCCAGAGAAAGGAAGATGATGAAACAGGACCAGTATTGAGAATGTGAATATGAAAGTTGTTGAAGAAGGTAAAGAAGGCAGGGTGCAACTGCCCTCCTGTATCCTGAGTTACCCCAATCTCCACATTATCAGGTAACGCCATATAGAATGACGACTAGATCAGACGGAACTGCATCGATAAGAATGAAAACCCCCCAAAAAGATAGATAAATCTAAAATGCGCTCACCTCAATGTGCTGCGTGTATAAGTGGCAGTGAGCATTTACGGCAAAGGCTGCACTGGCCCTACAGGGCTGCACATACATAATTATGAGAGATATTAGTTGAATTGAAGGACTTATTATTGGCCAAAGATAAAGATAGATTGCGTTGCTGTTATTAATAACATATTATTGTTTGTAGCTGTTCAGTGTTGAGAACTGTGTGTGTCGTTTTGTGGGCCCGTGTATACGTTTGTGTTTGTCTGTGTGTCAAAATTTTAGAAAGAGTGATAAAAGTGGTTGCAACTGTGCTAAAAGGATTGATGAAGTTGAGCTAAAATGGAATCAATGATTAGCAACTAACGAAAGGCTACTTTTGAGTGATGAGATCCTATTGAGGAAACATTTGGATCACTGAATTGGTTGCATGAATTGAAACTAGTTTTACTTTTACAGAACAATGAGAGCCCAAGTTGCGGGGATGTGATTAATTTACAGAAAGAAATTAGAGATGGCACAATTTATACTTACTTGATCCGAGAGACAAGGTATATCATTCTGATGATGGTTTTTACTTAATTGTATACTTGTGTCTTTTTCAGAAAGAGAGGAGTAGGTGTTGTGAAATCTTAATTGAATGAAGATTTTGGAAGTGAGCATGAGAAATCCTTGCAGGAGCATAGGTGTTTCGTGATTTTGTAGTTTTGATTTGATACCTTGATGGTTTTGAGTGGCTTCGGTAAGGCTACAGTGAATTTGGAAAATTAAGGGGAAAAAAAGTGAGGAAAATTAGACAGAAGGCAATGGGTATAGGTGTAATCGTAAATCACGAGTGTGCTGTAACAAAGAGCTAACAGCTCTTTGAAGTTAGATGCTCGTTCCCAAGTAGGGGGAGGAAGTCAGAGAAAGAGGATGAAGTGATTGAAAAAGTGGAAGAAAAGACGGAATGTCTGAGAGGCATTTATCCACAGTTGCCAGACTCGCGACAGTATGTGTTTGAGCCGCCGCCGTATCCGACGGCGCCAGTAATGGCCCCCGTAGTCACCATGGGGGGCAGAATGGTTTTAGATGTAGAAGATAACAATTCATGGATGGCGCCAGCGACCATACAGTTGATTGAACAGGCTGTGAAGAATGAGAGAAATAGAGTGTGCGGAGAACAGCAGGGGAGTGTGGAGTCGCCCGTGCTGGCGCCAGGGGCGCCGCTAGCAGGAGACGGGGGCACCCCTAGTGCAGGGAGTAGGAGGACTCCGAAGCTGATGAAGAAGGAGCCATCGCGAAAGTTGTTGGAAGGACATAGGGTGCAGAGTGAGGAAAGAAAGATGTTGGAGGAAGTGAAAAGCTCTGCATTGAGAAAACGGGGAGGCCGTGGACACAGTGTATGGAAATTAGTAAAACTGTTTGTAAAAACGACAAGCACTGTGACTTTCCATTGAATGTTATGCGAGTCGCCTCTCTGTCCACTTTTAAACCTCGTTTGAAGATGAATTCGGGCCTTTGACTCAACATGAGACTGTTGCTGTTCTGTTGTTTTTCTGGTGTCTACTGTATATGTGTTTATGTGAGTTAATTTGAGTTATATACAGAGTTGCATTGTATTTTATTTCATTGTATTTAGGACTGAGACGTTGTAAAACATTGTTTGGTAGGCCTTGCAGAATACCTCAAATTTAAGAACAAATGGAAAATAGATGATGAGGCAACTTTAGCTGACTACATGTGAAAAGTGTTAGAAAGGCAAAGCACAGGCGCAAATCTAGAGTGGTGAGGATTTTTCTGTCGTCCAGCAGGGCACTAAACTAGTGGAGCCAGGAGACTGGATACTTGAAAGAAGTTTGAAGATAAGACATTTGTAATTACCCAAGGGGGGAGCACCAGCAGGAACATGTAAACATTTCAGACATCAGAGGAAAGACAGACATCAATGGCAGTCATTTACTGATTGAAAAGGCAGATATGCCTTTTAGTGCTCTCGCACTAAAGTCACAGTCCTTTTGTTTCGGAGGTGTCTCTCGGCACATCTCCTTTGATGTTGCAGACGTTGATCCAGTCATCAGGCATCCGCTTCTCTTTGAGGTCTTCTCGTCCATATGGTCACGCATGGGTCATGCTGTGGAACAATTCTTTTGCGATACTGGTGGAGTGAAATATGGGATAAAATATATATATTCACATAAATAAAGGTAAATAAAGGAATTTGCGTTCCCCATAAGAAAATATGAGCCTTGATTGGTCAAAGTGACATCATACTGCAGGTTCCTTGCAAGATTGATGTGTCACCCGCTGTCGTCCACTCTCCTCTTCGCCCACGCTCTTCTTCGGCGCACGCCGGCCGTCTAACCGCTCCAGCGCCCCGTCGTGCCGCTCGGCGAAACTACAATGCCCCCGAATATTTTTTAGACCCGCGAAGCACTGAACCCGCGAAAGGTGAACCGCGAAGTAGCGAGGGTTCACTGTAGTTGTTGCTTTAGCCTGCTCATGTGCCCCACAGGTTTTATTATTATTCACATTGGATGAGCGACTAGATAACACACTCCCAGTCCAGGATAGGGCAAAATTTTGTTATATTGCTTCGACTTTTCCATAATATACAGCGGTGGCGCTGTTTTTGTGAAAAGTTACTCACTTAACACAAGGGTAGGTTCGCTGTAGAGGGGATTACAGAGTTACATGCGGGACAAAATTTACTTAACGGGAACTGTCCTCACTTGAGGCCGAGGCCAGACCTGCTGACCGGTATGATGGTCACCAGCTAAATGGTCGCAAAGAGCTCCACCAGCGCAGGGGGCGCCACCGTTACCCACTCCCAGTGCACTCTTGACTCCAACCCGCTGGTACCCCATTCCATGACAGGGGGCTACGGAGCTTCAGCGTTCGAGGACTGGCAGGTCCCTGCATTCCAGGGACGGTGGATGGACAGGTTTTCGATGGTGCTGGATACTGGGGCGAGCTAGGAGCTCCTTCCCCATCTCCCAGTGAGCCATGTGGACTCTCGAGATTGCCAGAGTCACTGCCATTGACTGAACGAACACTGGAATTTGAGTGGCATTTCCGGATGGGACTGAACTTGACTGTGCATATCCTTCCGAGGGCGCATATGTCGAGCTCTCTTCCTTCCCAGTGGCTGAACTAAACTGAAACATCTGAGGGCAGCTCTGAAACCTGGTTCTCCATCCTCCCGCGGTGGGTATGCCCTGTTCCTGCTCTGGTCTGAGTGGTGTAGCAACCTCCACCCATTCAATTCACCAATTGACATATCACATTGTGCATGTGATCACACACATGATTTGGTTCATCAAAATGCATTCATCCAAATTTAGTCAGGAGTACATCTTGCATTAGAATGATACATTTGTTATGTCTACCGGCGTTGCCTCGCACGCGTGCCTTGTCCCTGAGCAGCGGAAATGGTATGAATTGTTTACTTTCACGAGCCACAAATCACATTGAATATTGATGCGCGTCATCATACTAAAGTTCTAGGCCCCATAGTTGTTGAATACTCCGCGTCACTATCAGGATATCATACTTCAGCACCCACTACAAATTGTTCGGTTTTGGGAACATCACTAAATTTCCCGAGAAGGGTCGCTCGGAAGAGGTAATTCTGTGTGTGTGTCTGCTAAAGGAGTTGTGGACCGAGGGCCCGACTGATTTGGGGCTCGGCTCCACAGCTCCGCAATTGTTTTTACTGTCTATACCCGCTCCCCCAGTTGACAGAATCAGTGTGGGCACAGCCTGGAGGTGGATTGAGGCATTCGGGAGACAATAGGAGGTGAAGACTGCAGCAGTCTTGGAGCTGTCTATGTCTTGGAGAGCACCTATTCTTCCCGTAAAAAAAAAATAAATAAATAAAATCAAAAATAAAAAATAGTTCAATTTGGTATCTGCGTTATTATAGTTTGGGAATTTTTTCATAAATGGTTACTATTTCATTTGGGTTGCTTTAAAAATTTGTCAAAAAAAAAAAAGTCAAAATTGGAGCGTTAGCTCGAGGCTTAATTTGTAATGTCTAAACACAGTTAGATATTTGAACTCTGTGAACTCAGCATCACTGGAGTCGGACTTCACTCCGTACGTTGACCTCCGGGTGCTTTCCCGGAAGTGGACTGAGCCTCGCTGGAAAGGACCGTTTAGAGGTCTGGCTAGAACCTCACACGGCGTCCAATTGGAAACTAAAGGACAAAAGTGGTACCATTACTCACAGTTGCGCCCCAGACTTTGTGCCTGCCAATGGTGAGCTTAAAGGTTGACCGCCCGGACGGGCATGTCAAGAGAGGGAATGTGAAGATGGCGAGAATTGGATCAAAGTTGGACTCGAAACTGTCTGAACAAAGACGACGACGATGCAAATGTTTAACTTTATTGACTATTTTGCTTGCTGGCGTGTGCCTTGTGTGGACTATGTTGGCGTTTGAACATAGGACGCAGGATGACAGAAGTGATGGAGCGAAAGGAGAACGAGTGATGGTGTACTATTCCTGTAATGGAACGGTATGGTATGGAGCAGAGCGAGATGGTGGTAAGACGCTGACACAGACACAACAACTACTGCTAAATCTGAAATGTAAACAACCGACACAGGTGAACACTTGGGTGACAATTTTTAATTGGACACACCGGTGGAATGATGTGGTAATGGAAAAGAAAAAGCCTATTTTTGACACCCAAGTTGCAAAACAAAATTTCACCTGCCTAAAGTTAAATGGGACTGGCCCTGGGATTGGAAATATCCAGGAGTAATGGTGTAATGAAAATGTGTCTTTGCCAGTAGTAATCCCTCTCGCTCGTGCTGATTGTTTGGCTGTGGTGTGGAGAGAAAGTACTGTACGATAGGCTTCCCACCAGTGCCTCAGGTAAGTGCGCCCTGGTAACGCTGATCATGCCAGTTAGTGTGACAGCCTTAGATCTGGCCACAATGGACTGGGAAGCCGTTGGACAACGGAGAAGAATCCCCTTCCTTACAAGGAAGAGAAGGGACATGTAAGAATGGTTGAATGCAGGAGATCCCACTAATATAGATGCAATTGGAGTCAAAGAGGGGTCCCTGTCGAGTATAAATTGGTGGATGAAATTGCGGCAGGATGGGAGAGTCTTTTCATGTTCGTTACGGAAACAAAAATGTGGACCGGATTAATTATGTCTACTATAATGTCCAACGATTGGCGAACTTCACCATCTCGGCACTCCAGGCAGTGCATGAGCAATTGGCTGCCATGTCTCTTATGGCATTCCAAAATAGAATGGGCTTAGATATGGTGTTAGCTGAAAGAGGAGGAGTGTATGGTATTTTTGGGGATCAGTGTTGTACACTGATTCCCAACAATACGTCTCCTGACGGTCGCCTTACCAAGGCATTGGAGGGTCTGCGCATGCTAAGTAACAAAATGAAGGAGCACTCAGGTGTGGACACCAGTTGGTATTCGGACTGGTTAAACGTCTTTGGTAAATATAAAAGCTTGATTGCATCAGTACTGATTTCTATCGCTGTGTTTGCCGCTATTATGGTGTTATGCGGATGTTGCTGTATTCCATGCATTAGATCATTAACTGTTAAGACAATTGAACGCACGTTGGGGCCACTCCCTCCTCAAATTTTCTATTGATTTTTAATTTTTTACAAATTTTTAATTGTTTGATGATTTTTAGCTTATGGCAATTGATTTTAAGCTCGTGTTTAACAATAAAACAAGGTGTTCGAGTGATGACCTCAGTCGTCTGAGGTAATGAGAGGGAATAAAGGAATATAAGAGTTTGAGCTTAACGTAGTTCATTAGATGTTGCTGCATCCTGTGTATGAAAGTGTGAGACTGTAAAGTGCTGAGCGTGTGACTGGTGGAGCGGAACAGGGTATGTGGTGCAAGAATGTGCAAGAATGTAATGTTTTAGGACAGACGGTGATAACCGCAAGGAGGGGGCGGAGACGAGATAACTCAAGCCACAACCAGGAGGAGCCACCACGTGATTCTTCAGGGGAAGAAAGACCAATAAGAGCAAGCTTAAGTTAACTGCAGGATACGCATAGCCAATAGAATCAGGCCAGGATGCCTTTGTTGCTGTTCCATTTGCATATTGTATAGTATGAATCGTTACTGGGCAACTCGGATGTAGAGAACGTCTGCTGGTGGCAAAAGAGGTGTAGAGTTGTACTGAGAGGGACCCGAGACCCAGGTGCACATATAGTAAATCTGTGTATTAGGAATAAATCCACTCGTGCGTGAAAATGCCGGCTTCCTGATACCTTTCTATTGCAGAACGAGCGCGCATATTGTTGGATGAGTGAGAGTTGGGTAAGGTCACAAATTGGAGTCAGATTGCTTATTTGAGTTTGCGTTGATTAAAAATTAAATTCCAACATATTGTAGCCTTTGAGAATCTAGAATTTGGTCAGAGCTGTTGAAAGAGTAATTATGAAATAGTTATAACACAGTTGTTTTATTGCTCGGATATTCATGTAGTTCAAAACTAGAGCAATGATATTGATAGATTGCAATAACTATCTACGTGAAATGTTCTTGCTTTGCAATGATGAAACTTGCTTCTGCTTTCATAATTAAGTCTTCATAATAGCCATCCCAATGAAAATGTTAACGGAAGATAGCAAAATGATGGCCTCCACCTCTCTTATCGGTGTGTGGCAGTGCAATGTTTTTAAGTAAAGAGGTTGTGACAAGACTGAGATGTTTCTGCTTTGACGCATTTTTGATCACATGTATAAAGTAATCGTTCAAAGACATGCCCACACATAGAAAAACAACTTAATGTGTCTTCAGCTGCTTGCTTAGATAACCCCATCCCTTTAAGTTGAAGACACCCATGTTCAGGGACTTCTGGTAATTAATAAAAAGGAGGGAACGGAGAGATATGATCAGAACGCAAAGAGACAAGCATTCGATTCAGTCTTTCTCTTCGTTCTCCATGCAAGCCAAATTTTGAGTGTCTTTCTCTTCATTGTTGGTGTGTTTATGAAATGTCAAATGGGCGAACCTGACAGCTGCACGATAAATCGAAACCTAGGTTTGATGTTGTGTGATTATCTAATCGCAAAACAGTGAGGCTTTGTATTTTTTCCTCTCTCCCCCAACCTTTGGCAGTTGAGTGACAGATAAATTAGCCAACCAGACTTGTCGATGCTCGGGTCTTAATGGCGCTGGCCAATCAGTGTTGTTGGCTAAACACGTGTTAGTCTGCGCTCCGGTGCCTACAGTCAGCGCAGTTTGACAATAACACACTACGCGTGCACCTCTGTTTTTTTCTGTGATTGCCTTGTACCAAAGTGGAATGGAAGTAACTTCTGCCGCCGTAGATGAGGAGAGGGATATGTTCGGGCTATAGACGGGCGGTACGTCTATTATTTGGACGTACGGCGGATTTGACAAAAATGAACCGGGATGAAAAAAAATTTGCATGGGAAAACTAAGCATTTGTGCCTACGGGTGGCAAGCTCCTCCTCAGAGCATCTTTTCAGCACTAATGGCAACATTGTAACTTGTGATCGTGCATATCTGATACAAGCAATGGGGAATATGCTGCTTTTTCAAGCCCCAAAAAACTAACACAATACAATACGAGCGCCAGAAGAGAGCACCTTGTACTTTTCATCAAATGGTGACATGAGTGATTCGTATTATATTGATCAAATTCTTTGTCTGAAACTAAAATGACTCACGATCGTAGTTTTGCGAGCATTGTGACAAGCTTGTGTGTGACGAGTGGGTGTGTGTGTGCATGCGTGAGGAAGAGTGCAGTGGAGGAGATGAGGTGATATGCTGCAGTGGCGAGCGAGGTAATGAGAGACAAGTGTAAAGGAAAGGTTGAAGAGTGTATAAAATAAATCAAGTCGAAGCAGAAATAGATAACTAGCATTTTAACGTGTAAAATACAAAAAAAAACGCAAATCAAATTTTAATCGCAATTTTGGTCGGAATAATCGCAATTATTATTATTTTTTTTCAAAATCGTGCAGCCCTAATCTGGTCCAAATTATTCAATATCTAAATAACACTACTCTTGAGTAGGGTTACATGCAGTCAAAGTCATAACTTTAGTTTTAGTTTTAATCTAGTAGTCAACATCTCCACAAACTCTTAAGATTGGTCACTCTTGACAAGGCACCGCTGTTTATCGAAAAATCTCAAAACCAAAAACCCTAAAAGTCGAGGTCACTGTGTAGAAAGAATACAAACACATTTGTGTATTCTGTTATAAACACACTGCAATCAACCCAACACTGTTGAGGTGAGGTGAAATTTTATGTTATTTCTCTTTGTCAGAAATGAACCACAAATTAAATTTTTTTGGGGGAGGAGGCGTGGGGGTGTTGTTTAATTTAACAACATACTACTGTACTGTCGAATGTTGTTTCACATATATCAGAATCAGAATCAGAAATCCCTTTCATTGTACTCAAGTGTGCAACGAGATTAGAGAGCTCCCCTCTCCAGTGCAATACAACAATAATTCAGAAAAATATATAAATTAAATAAGAGAAAAGAGAATATATGCAATATATGAGGGCGGCACCGTGGTTAACTGGTTAGCACGTCCGCCTCACAGTGCAGAGAAGCAGGGTTCGGTTCCTGTGTAGAGTTTGCATGTTCACCCCGTGCCCGCGTGGGTTTTCTCCCACATTCCAACACATGCATGGTAAGTTAACTAAACACTCTAGATCAGGCATCACCAAATGGCGGACCGGACCACGGGATGATTTTGACCGGACCCATGGCCAATCTATGATGATTTTTTTTCAGGGCACATTCGCAAACGTTGGCTCTGCAATTCTAGTAAATATGGAAAAGACCTCACTGATTTGAGCCAATCAAATCTTTTGTTTTTCGATCCACTGCCAATTGCGCAGCAGACCGGAAGAGAGTGCTGCTGACAGTATGCCTTGTTGAAAATTTAGCAAGGTCGATGCGTGTTGTTTTAAATGAATGGACGGAGAAATTTGGTTTCGTTCTGGCTGCTGCCGATTCAAAACCAGCGTGCATCATATGCTCCGAAACCGTCCGAACATTGCGAAGCGCCACTACGAAACAAAGCACCACCCTTTTGTGCACAGTTATCCGCTGACGTTTGAGGTGAGCGCATGCAAAAACATCGAACTTCGAGTGCAGTACAACAGATATTTACATTTTCGTTTACATCCCAGTGGCATGCAAACGAATATTCAGTAAAAGTATCATGGATTTTGGGGAAACATAAAAAAACGTTCAAGTGATGGGGAAGTTGTGAAGGGGTGCTTAAATGTGGTTGCACAAACATTATTAAAAGGAAAACACAAAGCCCAGATGTGTGAAATAATCTACCAAATCCTAATGGCCCTGACTCCGTTCCAACCCAGATTTAAGTCACTGGCAGGGCAGTCACAAACTCATTTTTCTCATTAAGAGAAGTTAAAAAAATATTCAAAAGAAAAAGTGGTGTCAAAGCTCATTTTGAATTAGTTTTTCATGAAGACAGCCATTTTTATTGATTGTGTACTGAACATGTTGACCTGGTTTTCCTGGATAATTAGGCTTTCCGTTTTTTTTAGGCTGATAACTCTTTGATTTAAAAAAAAAAAAAAAAAAGGTAAAAGATGTTACCTCAATGCTTAGCACTTGATATATTTCTGCAGTAGATATTTTACAGTTTTTTTCTGGAAGTGGCACCCTTAAATTCCTGGAGACACATTTTCTTGAATGTGAAATAAATGCCTTATATTTGTTTGACTGGCAAAGGTGTTTAATGGGAACATTGCTAAATATTTAGTATATAAGTGCGCTCTGTTGAAAATGACTAAATATTGAAACTATATAAAAATGTGAACATAGGCTAGGCATTAAGGGAAGTTGGACTTTGGTTCGGACCATTTAATTGTTAGAAATTTTCGTAGTGGACCTCTGTGACTTTTAATTGAATACCTCTGCTTTAGATGGTCCGTAGGTGTGTTTGTGAGCATAGACGTTTTTTTTTGTCTTTGTGTGATCTACGATTGTCTGGCAATCAGTTCAGGGTGTTCCCCGTCTACTGCCCAAAGATGGCTCGGATAGGCTCCAGCATGCCAGTGACCCTTGTTTGGAGTAACGGCTCAGATAATGGATGGATGGGGGGGTGGGTGTATGCAATCTATAATTTCTTTGTAGGTAACAGTCATAAAACAACTTGTAATGTAAGATGCCAAGAATATACACTGTACAGAATTACCAATTGCTGTACTTTTTGTACTCACCGTCCTCCAAAAGCTTGATAACTTTGGCCACATAAGGATTGTCTTCATCTTCACCTTCTATAAGAATGTATTGACCAGTGTTTATGATGTTGGGCCTCGGTAGTCCCGCCACACTGATGACCAAAGAGCTGACACAGAAAGACATTGTGAGCTTTATAAAGAATTGAAACACTGGATATTCCTACAAAAACATTCACATAAACACATAAGTCAGGTATAAACAAATTTGGGGTGGCTATTTAATGTATTCAATCGAGTCTTATTTTTATACTTTATAGAGCTGGACAATGATTAAATCTTTTAATCGCGATCATTCGAATGAGGTCTTCATCACGCTTAATCGCATCGTTATAGACAAAATCCCCAAAATTCTGAAGTAGTGCTTAGCACACTTCTTTTTTAAATGCATGACCATATAAATGAAAGTGAAATAACATTTGTTGGGCTTACACTTTTGTTGCACGCCCCAATTCGCATTCCCCAGGTAACTTTACTTAGGTAAAGGAGATTGAGCTCAAATTTGCCACAGTTACTCAAAATTATCTCAGGAATATGCAGAGCAAGGCATTTGATGGAGGTTGGGGTTCATTGTTCTGTGACTGGTACAAATTCTGGCAAGTGCCTGCTAGAATCTTTATCTCCTAGTAACTATACCTGGGAAAAAGGAATACTGCGTATATTTGCTACAGTTCCTAAAATATATCTTAGGAATACACTTCATGGTTAGGTTTCATCTGTTTGGTTCACCCATGAAATTAATTACTGCCTGCCAAAATGTGTATCCTCTCCATTTGTATGGAAAAGAGGATCCCTGCTGAAATTCACTACACTAGATGTTCACTATTGTTATCAATAACTATTTCTTGGCAAAACCTTTTTCATACATAAAGTACAAATGTGCAATACTAACGTTTTAAATTGTAGTGAATAATTCGCTGAATGAAATATAGTATTGATAAGTGCAGGTATTGGTTTTTTTGTTTGTTTTTTGCCAAACTTTGTTCATAAAAATGCAAATCAAACACAAACGTGTTTTCTTTGTTTGTTTTTTTTCTTGTCACTTTTAGGAATGGCGCACTGTGTAAGAAAGCAGTGCGGTCTGATTACGTTTTTTTGTTGTTGCGGGCTTTCTTTAGCGATGAGTAGTTTATAGCTGTTTGATTCATTGAATGTACATGTGTATATCAAATTTCTGTCTGTGTGAGTGGTCGTTATTGGTCAGCGCCATGGCCTGGCAAGCAGATTTTGTTTTGAGGATGAGGATGCCTTTATTAGCTTTTGAGCATGCATTACATAAGAGTGAGTTTATTTGTTTTTTCTTTTTCTTCTGTCGACGCAGCCATCAACCGTTACAAAAAACAAAACAAAAAACTCGTAATCAGTATGTGTTCTCCAACCAGACCACCGTCGGTACCTTGCCACTTAAATTCGATCCCGCTGGAAATATACAATACAATACAATACAGCTTTATTTATATTGAGCAGCAGCCTTTTTGGACATCCCACATTGTGTTAGATTACTTGAAATTCACTATTGGCATGTCATTGAAAACGATTTAATGATAAAACTTTGTTGACATAACAAATGCCGAAATTGGCATATCTTTAGACCCGTTTCGCCTGTACCAGTGAACGCCGCCACCGGATGCAACAGATTTTCACAATAAAATAAACATTACCAACAGCATTAATGAGCGATATAATTATTGTCGGCCTAAATAAATGAGTGAATTAATGTGAATTTAACGTGTTAAATTCACTATTGGCATGTCATTGAAAACGATTTAATGATAGAACTTTGTTGACGTAACAAATGTCAAAATTGGCATTTCTTTCGACCTGTTTCGCCTTCATTCAATGCGTGTGCACCCGCGACCAGGGGGTATGGATTTTGGGTTACCGCCTGTACAGTGAACGCCCCGCCGAAAGCAACAGATTTTCACAATAAAATAAACATTACCAACAGATTTAATGAGCGATATAATTATTGTCGGCCTAAATAAACGAGTGAATTAATGTGAATTTAACGCGTTTCTACTTCACCAAAAAAATCGTGTTTGCAGGTTTGACACTGAAGGATTGTATTACAATGACTGGCATTATTTTAAACACTTAGGGGACAGAATGTTAATTTAGCAGGTTCATATTTACTGAATGTGTTAAACATTTATTCAACAAGAAGCATTTATCAAATGAAACTAGAAGCACAGGTCACAAGAATGACTGGGATTGTAGTCCTAATGTTTACTGATTTATTATATTATTCTCATATGCAAAATCTATAGTACTTAGTTTGAATGTGTGAACTTTATTGAAAGTCTCAGTAGTGAGACAAATTTTCACACATAGCATTTCCATGAGCTGCACCCACATTCACAGCACTTCATGGACAAATACGACGAAGCACATTCTCCACATTGGCTGTAGAGATGCAAGCATACCAAATTGGGCACTGCAGGACTCACACAGACGCGATCGCAAAAACACATTCCGAAAGACATAACAATTGGAGATCGGAGCACATACACACGCACACGCACACGCACAGGGACACGCCCATACACACTGACACGATTACAGGGGAATGCCAGCGGCGAGAGAGACGGAGAGACTGCCCGCCGGAGAAGGCCAGCCTTGGCGTGCCAGTCTTGGGAACCAGACGGGAATCAACCATCCAGACGACGACTAACCTGGGGAGGACCTTCGCTTGGACGTGGACCCGTGCCGTGGGAGGGAGCAAAGGCGACCGATTCAACCTACATTACCCTTGACAGAAAAAAACTCCTATAAAAACTGAAGCTGGGCTGAAAGATGGCGCCTCATTTTTCGACAGTGCTCGCTTGTGTACAGTTTCTCGTGAGATGAAGAAAAAGCCGCCCAGATATCTGTCTTTGTACTATTTCATGAACTCCAGAAATTGAAGAAACTAAATATTGGAACTCTAATCAGTTGTTGAGTCTTTATTTGACCCTTTTCCTCTTGAGTACAAAAAACGAACACGCATTGGAGTAAGTTTGGCTTTTAAGGTTCATTTACTAACTACTACTCATTTCCTCTGTGACTCAACTCCAACAACACCCGAGTGTTCAATTAACCTACTATGCATGTTTTTGGAATGTCTGCTCCAACACAAATAATACTTTCTCCAAAAACCACAGGGACCTCGCAGCGGTCGCAGCTTTGGTCCTAATTAGGTTCACAGGCATTAAACCGCTCTATCCAGAGAACTCTGTTCCGATCATTTATCAAAATATTTACCGTAGAATCTCGAATCGTTAAATAGATAATATACAGAATACAGGTTCTTACCCATATTCAAAGTGTTTCAGCTTCCTGTCGAACCTCAAAGGTAGTCCTTGCCACTTGTACACTCGTCGGACACGGAGTCTCGTTTTCATTCTGGGCTTGGAAATAAAGACAGTGAATCGGTTAGACTTCACCGTCCTCAAGTTGGGCAATGTATTACTGGATAAAACTTATACGAGAACAAGCGCTTCCAAGTCACTATCTATTTTGAATGAAGCACTTCGCTCGCCGCCGTTTCCCGCCACAATTGCGTCACATCCACAAGAAAAGAAACTCTGAACACGTCTCATTTGTTGAAACGCCTTAAATTTATTCATTTATCTAAACTACATAAATTTACCTCATTTGTCGAGTCACAACTTTCTAGGTCCTTGCTCGTCGCTCCTATGTTTACATGCTAGCTCCTCCCACCAGAGATTCCATCTAGGAGAGTGTACGTCTCATTGTTATTATTCCACGTTAGTTAGTCCTCGTTTGACTGTTGATATTTTATCACCTCCTACCAGAAATTACATCGAAGAGAGAGGAAAGACCAATGTTGTGATTTAAACGAGGCGATGACTCAATGGACCAATCCCAATACCCACAATTTAACCTTCCGTCTTTTAGTTGCACGTTTCTGTCGAGGATACCAGTGTTTAGAGAGTCTGTTGCCCCGCCCCCTTTGTATCCATGTTCCATACTTCGGGTGAGATGGCATCTAAGCGGACTCAGCCAAAACATGTTACCCACAATTTATTGCGGATTTGAACAAAATAGCGGTATAATGGCGACGTCTGGTGGAATTCCTGTGGCTGTGCCTAAAATTGTATTTTCAAGTGGAAGTATAGAATTATGAACAAACATGACGTCTTTCTGGATTTTTAATGTGGTTTTAAACAGCAAAATTGTTAGAACAACACCCGGTTCCGCCATGTTTGATGACGCATTTCTAACATCGTGGCGTAAATCGACGGCCTGTTACCTCGTAACAACGTCCCAATTCTTCAATTTTGTGCGCTTGTAAACAGCGCCCACGAACACCACTACGTGCGCCTCAAATTGGTGTGTCTCCATTGAACTTCATAAAGTGTAGGGTGGGTATTGAGATTGGGCCAATTTCACAATCTCTGGAGGCGTCTTCCAAAGATGACGTCACGTCATTGCCGCATGTCACAAATGCATTATATGCGTGTCAGAAGTATTACTATCAGCGCATATCCTCTCTTTGTTTATTGTTCCAAATGAAATTAAATTCAAGTCAAATATCCTCACTGTTAACGCGCAAACACCATTTTCACACATCACCATCTAGGAGCTATAGAACTGTCCACAGAGGATACATCTGATATCCCTAAAATACCCTTCAAAGCTCCCGGATGCTCGGTCCTCGCACTGAGGTGTGCGTTCAAGATAATTTAGACGCTAGTTAATATGGCGGGGAAAGAACATCTCCGGGACTTATTCAATGTTTTTTTTTGAAAGATTTTTTTAAACTTTAAACGCTCAGAAGATAATTCAAATGTGGTAAAATATAGACCATTAGATCATTTAGAACATTTAGATTATTAGTTTTGATAGATATAAAAGGCGGCACAGTTGTCGAGTGGTTAGCATGATGGCCTCACAGTGAAGAGGTCGTGGGATTGATTCCGACTACCGCCTTCCTGTGTGGAGTTTGCATGTTCTCCCCGTGCTTGCGTGGGTTTTCTCCGGGTACTCCAGTTTCCTCACACATTCCAACAACATGTATGGCAGGTTGATTGGATACTCTAAATTTCCCCCAGGTATGAGTTTTTGTTCGTCTATGTGTGCCCTGCAATTGGCCGGCAACCAGTTCAGGACATTATCAAGATAGCTGGGATAGGCTAAAGCACCCCCTGTAACCCTTGTGAGGAGAAGCGGTAGAGATAATGGATGGATGGATCAATAGATATAAAATAAATAAATAGGTAAAAAAAAAAACCCTCGACATTTCAATTCAAAACACAAAGGAAGCATGAATACGAAATAAAAAATCTAAGCAATAGATATTCAGGAAAGTCTGGATATATTTTCCTCGCATAATTATATATATATATATATATATATATATATATATATATATATATATATATATATATACACACAGTAATCCCTCGCTATATCACGCTTCACCTATTGCGGCTTCGCAGATTTTTTTCTTCAGTGGGATTGTGCTCTGGGGAACAGCCCCTTGGATTTCGAATAAGGACGCAGAGTTTCAAACGGGTGTCGATAATCTTTTATCTCTGAACAAGCATGTTCAGCATTCTGCAACGTGAAAACTACAGAACAACAGCATGCGCAGTCAATCACAAATCAGAATTATCAAATTAACTGCACCATTTTTTACAACACAGTAAATTCTAAATCCTTTTTTTGGTTTTATTAACTTTTTATTGGCTTTTCATTTTCCAAACAGAGAAAAAAAATAAACAAATAGAGAAAAATAATAATGAGTAAATAAAGACAGAACAAAAGGAGCAATATTCCCGTGTGTTATACAAAATATCACATAACCTATTTTCATCGAGCTATATATATATTGGGAACGTTCTCTTAACACCATATTCAGTGACTGTTAAAAATAAAATCCGATCTCAGGGGAGTAACAAAAACAACGCATTTCTCCCAGCAGGAAGTCAATTGTCAGCATCTATGATTGACATATGCTGTTATCTTTTCCATTTTGTAAATGTCCATTGGAATATCCATCCATCCATGTAGTGTCGGGCTTTCTTGCGTTAACCATTTCCTAATGAGGGCCTTTTTACCAGCCACCAACAGTATGCCATTCAGTATTTTGTACTTTTTTACCCATTGCTGGGGAACAAGTCCAAAAAACAAGAACTTACTCCCCAGAGGTATTTCACATTTAAATATTTCCTGTAATGCTTTATGAATAAAAACGTTTTTAATAGTGGGACCGTCCCAGAAAATGTGGTGGTTATTTGCAGTAAACTACCACAATTTCTCCAGCAAACTGGAGAGTTGTTATCATAATGGGTGTTTTGAATTGGTGTAATAAAATATCTCACCAACCCTTTCCAACCAAATTCTCTCCAGTACAGTGAGCTGGTACATTTCCAATGATATCTCCATAACCTTGTCCATTCCTCTTCTGATATATGTTTCTCAGCTTCTATTTCCCACTTATTTTTAATATAAGATGTAGAGTGTGATTTAAGATTAGATAGGCCCTTATAGAATAGAATAGAATACAATTAAACTTTTTGTCATTGCACACGACAGAGATAAGAGCAAAGGAATGTAGTTTGCATCTATCTAGGAGTGCTTAGCAAGAGAATATAGATATCAATGTGCAGTTGCGCAAAAATAAATACATTTACAGTAGTGCAGTGAGATATGTTTTAGTGATACCAGATATAAAGTGGAGTTAGTGATGGCCTATATGTTCCAGTTCTGTATGTGGATATATAGTCTGTTGCTTTTGTTATGGGAATAGTGCTAAGTGAGGCAAGAGGCAGAGTTCAAGAGTCTAACAGCTGTGGGTACAAAGCTGTTTCGGTGTCTGGTAGTTTTAGTCCGGATGCTCCTGTAGCACCTCCCAGAGGGCAGGAGGGTGCAGAGTCTATGTGCTGGATGACTGGGGTCTTTGGTGATTTTTCCAACCCTTTTCAGACGCCTTTCCTCATAGATACTCTCTATGGCAGGAAGTGGTACCCTGACAATGCGCTGGGCGGCTTTCACCGCCCTTTGCAGCGCCTTCCGGTCCGAGGCAGAAGAGCTCCCATACCAAACTGTGATGCAGTTGGTCAGGATGCTCTCGATGGTGCAGCGGTAGAAGTTCACCAGGATGTCTGATGAGAAGTGGTTCTTCCTCAGAGTCCTCAGGAAGAAGAGATGCCTTCTTGACCCTCTTGGAGCAACCGGTTGTCCAGGAGAGATCATCCAAGATGTGGACTCCCAGGAACTTGAGGTTTTTCACACGCTCCACTGCCGTCCTCTTGATGTGGATGGGTGTGTGTGGGTGAGCGTTCCTCCTGAAGTCCACAATGAGCTCCTTGCTTTTGTCAGTGTTGAGCAACAGTTTGTTGGCGTCGCAACACCCAGCCAGAATATTCACTTCCTCCCTGTAGGCCGCCTCGTCGTCGTTCTTGATGAGACCGATCACCGTGGTGTCATCTGCAAACTGAATGATATATAAGTAGGATATAATGTTTCCCTCTATGTTAGAATTGTACACATCCTTAAATATGGCTAATAAATCCAGCCCAACATATCTCATCTCTTTCAGTTTTATATCAACAAAATGTCGTAACTGTAAGTATCGGTAAAAATCTTGTTTTTCAAGGTTGTAGTTTTGTCTAAGTGTTTCGAAACTCAAAAGTTTACCTTCCTTTATTATGCCACATAGAGCTGTTATCCCCTTTGTTGTCCAATTCCTGAATCTAAGGTCAAATTTATTGGGCATGAAATCTGAATCGTATGCACACCATTTCAAAATCATAATCTCTCGGTCCAGATTATGTCTTTTTAATGTCTTTTTCCAAATTCTTAAAGTCAGTTTGACCCATGGATTATATATAGAATCTATGTAGTTCTGAATATGATTATCTGCTAAAACCGCTTGTATAGGGATTGAAAACAATCTCTCCTCCACCCTCTTCCACTGTGCATCATATGATGGATCACATCAATATATTGTTGCATTTATTTGAGATGCAAGATAATAATCCCTAAAACAGAGGTATTCAATTAAAGTCACAGAGGTCCATGACTAAAATTTCTTCCAATTAAAAGGTCTGAACCAAAGTCCAACTTCCCTTAATGCCTAGCCTATGTTCACATTTTTATATAGTTTCAATATTTTGTCATTTTCAACAGAGCGCACTTATATACTAAATATTTAGCAATGTTCCCATTAAACACCTTTGCCAGTCAAACAAATATAAGGCGTTTATTTCACATTCAAGAAAATGTGGCTCCAGGCACTTAAGGGTGCCACTTCCAGAAAAAAACAGTAGAATATCTCCAGCAGAAATATATCAACTGCTAAGCATTGAGTTAACATCTTTTACCTTTTTTTTTCTTAAATCAAAGCGTTATCAGCCTAAAAAAAACGGAAAGCCTAATTATCCAAGTAAAACAGATCAACATGTTCAGTACACAATCAATAAAAATGTCTGTCTTCATGAAAAACTAATTCAAAATGAGCTTTGACACCACCTTTTCTTTTGAATATTTTTTTAACTTCTCTGAATGAGAAAAATGTGTTTGTGACTGCCCTGCCAGTGATTTAAATCTGGGTTGGAACGGAGTCAGGGCAATTGGGATTTGGTAGATTATTTCACACATCTGGTCTTTGTGTTTGTCACGATCCGTGTCTGTCATGCCATGTGTCTTTTGTTTTGACAGCTGTGTGGGCGTTCCTCCAGCGATCGTCTCGGGCCGGGCCATCAGCAGCTGCGAGACACGCCCACCATCTCCACACCGGACTCCTATTCACACACTGATTGCACACACTATTTAAGACACTTACACTGACTCCCCAGCGTCGGATCGTTATCCCACATCGCTCATGTTCATGTTCCACGTTCTAGTTCGCTCTATTGTTAATGTATATCTTGTAACTGCGTTTTTGTCTCCGCCAGCTATTGCTCGGTGCGCTTTCTGTTTATCACTTACCTGATTGGATTCCTCTTACCCTTGTGCGGTAAGCTATTTGCGTTGTTTCTTTCTCTTGCCTTTTGCATGCGCTTTTCGTTCCTCCGTATTGCCTTTTGCATCCTGGTGTGAATCCCCACCAGCGCTTTCTGTTTTCCCTCGTCGATAGTTATTTTTCATAGTTGCTATAGCCGATAGCCCCGGCTAGTTCACGATTGTATATTGGAGATTGCCTATTCTAATTATTAATAAATATCTTTGTATCACCTATTTTCTCGTGTCTGCGCTTGGAGAGTCCTGCTCCATCCACCAGCATTGCTGGTGAATCATAACAGTGTTTTCCTTTAAATAATGTTTGTGCAACCGCATTTAAGCACTCCTTCACAACTTCCCCATCACTGAATGTTTTTTTTATGTTTCCCCAAAATCCATGATACTTTTAGTGTAAAAATCCAAAAATTGTGCACTCAAAGTTCGATGTTTTTGCGTGCGCTCACCTCAAACTTCAGCGGATAACTTTGCACAAAAGGGCAGTGCTTTGTTTCGTAGTGGCGCTTCGCAATGTTCGGACGGTTTCGGAGCATATGATGCACGCTGGGTTTGAATCGGCAGCAGCCAGAACGAAATCAAATTTCTCCGTCCATTCATTTAAAACAACACGCATCGACCTTGCTAAATTTTCAACAAGGCATACTGTCAGCAGCACTCTCTTCCGGTCTGCTGCGCAATTGGCAGTGGATCGAAAAACAAAAGATTTGATTGGCTCAAATCAGTGAGCCCTTTTCCGTATTAACTAGAATTGCAGCGTCAACGTTTGCGAATGCGCCCTGAAATAAAAAATCATCATAGATTGGTCATGGGTCCGGTCCGAACCATCTGCCCGTCCGGATCCGGACCGCCATTTGGTGATGCCTGCCCTATGAGATGGTCGGCCCCGTGCCCCCTATCTTTAAATAGTTGTAAGATTTTGAGACAAATTTTCAGTCGCTTGTTCTGCCATATACACCGTATTTTCGGGACCATAGGGTGCACTTTATAGTTCCAAACCTTCCCCAGGACAACGAGGTGCCTTGTATAGCAACACACTTATTATATGGACTGTGGACTGAGCATCGCTCACAACCTCAACCCTTTTTGCCATTGGGGTATTCGGAGTGCGAGTTAGCACACCCTGCTGGTCAAAATCTGAATCGTGAATGCTTCATATTGACTCTGACGAATACATTATGTGACTATGGTGTTTGGGTGATGGTGTAGGAGAAAGCTGGACAAAAGGGCAGCTGCCCACAATGTTGTAGTCTGTCTTATCATTCATGTTACTGCAAGCGAGAAACATCACAGGTTTAGACAACAGACTGCAAAAATATAAAAGCCCAAAGCACACCACGGACATCTCTCTAAATGATTGGCTGAGGCTGCGTGGCTCCCAAGAAGCCATTGCTGTAATTGGCTGAGGCTGAGTGGCTCCCAAAAAGCCACTGCTATAATCTTTTTGTGTTATTTTTATTTCTTTTGGGGATATAAATGGCATGACAGATACATGTTTTGTGTTAATCTTATTTCTTTGTTTCATTGTTTGCTTGTATGCTGAGGTTTTTTTGGTTTTGATTTGAAACCGTGACTCTAAGGACCAGTGAAGTCCCTCCCCTGACATTGGCTTGTAGACACGTTGTCATGACATCTCTCATTGGGCAGAGTTTAATGTTATTGCCAGTTGTTCCATGACATTTCTCATTAGTAGGAAGTGATAACTCTGGCAGCCAACCCTTATCTGCATGAGCTCTGGTCAGCCTCCATGTGTGCGCTAGCTTACTCTAGTTTGTCCATGTATTTAATACGGCCATAGCACCCTCTAGTCTATCTAATAAATAAGGAAATAGCCACCTCAACTGGTGTGGCCGTAAAAATATGGTACCTCAATAACAGTCCATTCATCAAATTGGTTTTGGCTCACTTCTATGGGTAGAGTTTGAAAAATGCACAGAAACCTTCCCAGAAAGTGTGTGTAAGGCAAAAAGTTTGTCTTCCGAACATTTATTTCCCATAAGAAGCCATTAAAATGAGAATAATCCGTTCCCATGTCCCCATAAAACATAATTTTCTACTAAATAAGACTTAAAACTACAAGTCGTTTTATTTACCTTTGTGATGGTTGTTGATGGCTTGATGGAAAGGAGTGGGAGGAGGAGGGAGGGACTTACTGTTTGGAAGGAGAGACACCTTCTATAAGGACTGTAGGTAACTCAACCTCCGGTGTGGCTTCTTTTCTTTGCTTCTTAGAAGGAGACTCTTTATCCTTTTTGATGACTAAAAACCTCTCAATTGACACCTGTTGCTTTCTGAATTGTAAGGTCATACGAAACAGGCATCACATTATCATTCATCATGTTGATGATTCTCATAGCCACAGTCTTTTCTGAATGGTACTTTTCGATAAAAGCCTGCACACAACTCCACTTAGATAACATGGTCTTGATGCTCTCACTTGATGCTGCAGGCATCTCCTCCTCCACACCTCGTTCGTGTTTTTTCATGGTCTCCATCTTCTGCTCGAGCATAATTTTCTTTAATACCTTCTTAGGCTTAACACTAGCCAGTGGTGGGGTCTTTTTCGGTCCCATAATAGCAAAAGTACACTCAATATGGTCCAAAATGTCTATCAAACACAAACCACGTCCGCACTCAAAGAAAGGGGGTGACTAACTGGGACGCCGTGAGTGTGCGTCAGCTTCTCGTGGCTGCCACCGTGGCGCTGTTCGACCGCGTGGTTTGATTCGTCCGCCGAAAACTAGTTCATCAGCAGAGACTATATGCTCGCTGTCAGATAAGCTGAAGATCATAATAACCTCAAGTAACCTTATATAACCAGTTAGTGTATTTCTAATCATGTTTTTATACACTAATTGTCATGATTTGTATTTGTTATATTTGGTTTAGTATTTGGTTTCATGTTTTGGCCTTGTTCCTGTGTCTTGTCTCGTCTTGTCTATTGTGTCCACCTGTGTTCGTTTACCCAAGCCCTTGTGTTAACCAATCCGGTCCCTACAACCCTCCGTGTCTTGTCCAGGTGCTCCGCGTTGTCTCCATTTGTGTGTATTTAGTTCCCTGGTTGCTTTCAGTTCTTGTTGGTTCATTGTCATTTTCACTGTCACTGTCCCTGTCTCTTGGCCCTGTCGCTTGTCTTTGTCGCTTGTCCCTGTTGCCTGTTCCTGTCGTTGTCCAGTTTTTCCAAGTTCCTCGTTTGCCTTTTGTTTTCTGTTATTAAATGCCCTTTAAGTTACCCCTGCCAGGCTTCCCTGCGTTTGGGTACTCACCAACCTCAACCCGGACCGTGACAGAATGAACCAACCAGTACTGGACCCAGCAGGAAGCTCACGGCGACGAGTTCGCCGTCGCCGCTCAAGCTGGTACCCCCCCCCAGCCTGCCGACCAACCCCTTCGTGTGAGTTCTATATGTTCCGCCAAGCCAGTTTCCCACTCTTCTTCTTCTCGTGTTAACATCTTTGATTATGACACCATTTTGTCCCCCCATGTTTTTGTTAATTCAGATTTAGTCTCCCTATGGCGGCAGGCTGATAGGGGTCAGGCCTCCACGTCAGCGGCTGCAATCCATGTCGCCTCCAGTTCCTGTGCCTCGTCAGCGGCTGAGCCCCGTTTCGCTTCCGCGTCAGCTGCACAGACCATCCCGCCTCCACATCAGCTGCAGCCTCCGGAGCTGGTCCCTCGCGAGCTACAGCCTCCCGTCCCGGCTCCTCGCCAGCTGCAGCGTCCCGTCCCGGCTCCTCGCCAGCTGCAGCGTCCCGTCCCGGCTCCTCGCCAGCTGCAGCGTCCCGTCCCGGCTCCCCGCCAGCTGCTGAGCACCGTCCCGGCTCCCCGCCAGCTGCTGAGCCCCGTCCCGGCTCCCCGCCAGCTGCTGAGCCCCGTCCCGGCTCCCCGCCAGTTGCTGAGCCCCGTCCCGGCTCCCCGCCAGCTGCTGAGCCCCGTCCCGGCTCCCCGCCAGCTGCTGAGCCCCGTCCCGGCTCCCTGCCAGCTGCTGAGCCCCGTTCCGGCGCTTCAAGTCCCTGTTCCGGCGGCGCACGTCCTGCGTCCGCCCCAAGTTCACGTCCCGGCGGAGCACGTCCTGCGTCCGCCTCAAGCTCACGTCCCGGCGGAGCACTTCCTGCGCCCGCCTCAAGTCCATGTTCAGGCGGAGCACTCCCTGCGTCCATCCCAAGTTCACGTCCCGGCGGAGCACGTCCCGCGTCCGTCCCAAGTTCACGTTCCGGCGGCACACGCCCTGCGTCCGCCTCAAGCTCTGGTCCCGGCGGAGCACGCCCTGCGTCCGCCCCAAGTTCACGTTCCGGCGGAGCACGCCCTGCGTCCGCCCCAAGTTCACGTTCCGGCGGAGCACGCCCTGCGTCCGCCCCAAGTTCACGTCCCGGCGGAGCACGTCCTGCGCCCGCCTCAAGTCCATGTTCAGGCGGAGCACTCCCTGCGTCCGTCCCAAGTTAACGTCCCGGCGGAGCACGTCCTGCATCCGTCTCAAGCTCATGTCCCGGCCGAGCACGTCCGGCGTCCGTCTCAAGCTCATGTCCCGGCGGGGCACGTCCTGCGCCCGCCTCAAGTCCATATTCAGGCGGGGCACGTCCTGCGTCCGTCCCGAGTCCCCGTTCCAGCGGAGCACGCCCTGTGTCCGCCTCAAGTCCACGACCCGACGGCGCACGCCCTGCGCCCGTCCCAAGTTCCTGCCTCGGCGGTGGACGACGACACGCCGCTGTTTCTCGCCTCTTCCTCTGCGGTGCTCGACGACCCGCCGCCGCTCCAAGTCACTGTCTCGACGACCCGCCGTCGCTCCCGGTTCCTGCCTCGGCGGTGGACGATGCCCAGCCGCCACCTGCCGTCTCTGCCTCAACGGCGCCCGAGGAAACGCCGCCGCTCGACGTTCCTGTCTCGGCGGGGTTAGACGACCAGCCGCCGCTCCACGTTCCTGTCTCGGCGGGGTTTGAGGAACAGCCGCCGCTCCACGTTCCTGTCTCGGCGGGGTTCGACGACCAGCCGCCGCTCCACGTTCCTGTCTCGGCGGGGCTCGACGACCAGCCGCCGCCCCACATTCCTGTCTCGGCGGGGTTCGACGACCAGCCGTCGCCCCACGTTCCTGTCTCGGCGGGGCTCGACGACCAGCCGCTGCTCCGCGTCCCCGTCTCGGCGACACTTGACGACCAGCCGCCGCTCCACGTTCCTGCGTCGGCGACACTCGACGACTCGTCGCCGCTCCACGTTCCGGTCTCGGCTGCATCTGGTTCGTCACCCCTTCAAGCTCCTGCCTCTGCTGCTCCCGGGGTCCCACCGCCGCTCCTCGTCTCAGCCTCGTCAGCGGACTCCATGTGGCGTTCGGGGCCTCCCGGACGTCCGCCTGAATGGCAACAGTTGGACGACCTGGTCTGGCCTCCCGGACGGCCGCCTGAAGGGCCACGAAGGGAGTTGCTGGTCTGGCCTCCTGGAAATCCGCCAGACCGGCCTCGTATACGGGTGGTGGTCCCACCTCCCGACCCCTTCCGCCCACCCTCGTTTTTGGACAAGGGGTTCTTTTGGTTAATTTCTTTTGGGACGTCTGGAATCCGTCCCTTGAGGGTGGGGTACTGTCATGATCCGCGTCGGGCATGACAGGGTTTGTGTTATTATTTGGACGCTCCATGCTTTTGTGTTATTGTTTTGCTTGCTTTCGGGGCGTTTCGCCCTCAGCACTTGTCCTCACCAGTCACGCACCTGCTCATCGTTACCCATCACACACCTGATCCCCATCTGCTCCCCTGATTACCGGACTATTTAAGCTTCCCATGCCATCAACCCAGTGTCGGATCATTATCCCGCTTGCTCCCTGTTGCTGCCTTACGGACTTTACGACTCTCGCCTTGATCTCGTTCACGTACTTGTTTTTGCTCTCGCCCTCGCTCACGTCCCTTTGTACTTCGTCCCAGTTTTTGTTCTCGTCCTCGACCCAGTTTTGTCACGTTTAGTTTGCCTTTGTTATTTTGCACCCTGCCACGTTTGTTTGTCCACGCCACGTTGTTTGTCCTCGTCTTGATTAATTTAATAAATTCCCCTTTAAGTTACCCTTATGCCTGGCTTCCCCGCATTCTTGGGTCCACCCCCCTCCTCGCCGACCGGCGAGCATGACAGCATCTACACTAATCGCCAATGCCTCAGTTTTATTCTTTTGTATATGATGCATGACATGAAGTGTCCTTCGTATAATTATACTGTGTTCGCCGTCAATGTACAAATCCTGTCTGGTCGTTGTGTATCAGCATAGGCAGAAACTTTTCTAAACGTCTAGCCATTATTGACGTAAATAATCTGTAGTCTATATTAAGAGCTGAGATTGGCCTATATGGCCCACATTCCATTTTATCTTTTCCTTGTTTTGGTATAACTGATATTATCGCCTCTTTCCAACTAGGTGGGGTTTGTGCCCTCTTCAAGGTCCAGGTCAGTGTACGAAGCAGGATGGGAATCAATTCATTTCTAAACTCCTTATACCAGTCTGCTACATAGCCAACTGGCCCATGGGGAGTGTCCCAATTTTAGTCTGCTAATCGCAGTTTTCAACTCTTCTTCGGTTATATCATTTATCATGACCTTATTCTGCTCAGTCAAAGTAGGTAACCTTAGGGAATCAAGAAATGCATCGATTTGTGTTTCACTTCCGTCTGGAGCTCTAGAATATAAAGTTTTGCAAAATGTTTCAAAGGCAGCCAATATTTCGTTTAATTAAATTTTTAGCGGTTTTGTCTTTGGGTCCCTAATTTTATGAATAATATTTTCTGTTCTCTTTTTCCTCAATTTCCAGGCTAATATTGTCATTGATTTAGATCTGTTATCATAATAATTTTGTTTTAGAAACATAAATTTTTTCTTTATTTCTTGGGTAGCCAAATTATCGATTTTATTCTTTATCACTTTAATTTCCTGTAAAATGTTCTGCGTTGGGTTCGCTTTATGTTTTGATTCCAATTCTTCCAATTTATTTTGTAATTCTCTAAGCATTTCATTTCTCAATCTTTTCTTGTATGAGGATATTGCTATTATTTGTAACGGCTTTCAAAGCATCCCACAAAATAGGGGGTTCAACCTCTTCATTATCATTAAGCTCCTGATAAAGATTTATATCTTCTTTAATTTTCTTATTAAAATAAGGATCATAAAGTAAACCAACATTCAGCTTCCATAAATTATTTCTAGGTCTGAGATTCAGGCCAACAAATAAACATACAGGTGCCTGATCACTTAAATCCATTGTCCCAATGTCTTATTTTATCTTTATCCTTTTCGAACATAATAAAATAATCAATTCTCTTTATATAGATCATGGGGGGGCAGAAAAACAAGTATAATCCCGTTTACTAGGAAAACAATCCCTGCAAATATCAATAAGACCTGCCTCTTCAAAATGGCTATGTACCTTCTTGTGCAAGGCCTTGTTGTCGTATAGTTTATTTGAGGAAGTATCCAACCTAGGTTGTAAGTGTAAATTGAGATCTCCACCACAAATCAAAAGGCCTTCCGTTTTGGTCACCATTATATCGGTAATTGAAAAAAAAAAGTAATAATTACTGCCAGGAGGTGCATATACATTTAGGAAAGTAATTGAGCTTCCATCTATACAACCTGTGAACCAGAATAAATCTTCCCTCCTTATCCCCCATTTCATACAGTTTTTCAAAATTCAATTTACTCGATATAAGGACAGCAACCCATCTCCTATGTCCGGATTCATAGGAGGAGGAAACTAACTGATTAAATCCCATTCTCTTCAGCTGCAAATGTTCATCATCTTTTAAATGGGTCTCCTGTAAATATACCACATGGGCCTTTTCTTTCTTCATTTTAGTCAAAATCTTGTTTTGTTTAACTGGGTTCAATAGTACAGAGCAAAAGCCCATTAACATTATATAAAATAAATTTTGTCCTGTCACCAACTCTTTTCTCTCTCTAATATTGTGACAATGAATTTTCCGATAAAACACGAGAGCCACTCCCCACCCACTCCCTTTTTTTTTTTTTTTGCCAAGATGGCTGCGCGCATAGACGCAGCGGCTAACGGCTCTCCCTCCCAGTGCTCTTTATTACTTTTTATTTACGTTTGATCCGTCTTATTAACACCAACTGCGGCACAGTATCGATATACCCGTCAGGACATCGTGGACGTTGGATATCGATACAAAATGACCAGCGCAGAGGAATTTTGCGATGATCGCAAAATTCCCGACGAACTAGCGAGGCCGCCCGGCTCACCGTGGATTGTCATCGGGACCAGGAGGCAACGCAGACGCTGGAGAGAGAGGAAGCCGAAGCGGGGCTGCAGGTCCGGTGTCCTACTAAAGCTACAACAGCAGCCCCACAAGGAACCACTGCCGAGTCTCTACCTCACCAACGCCAGATCCGTAGTCCATAAAACCGACGATCTGGAATTACAAATCCTGGGAAACCGCTATGTGCGAGACAGCTGTGTGATCATCATCACGGAATCCTGGCTGCTACATCGCGCGGATCGAACGAGAGACACCAGTAAGAACAGGGATGGGGGGCTCTGTGTTTACGTGCATGAGAACTGGTGCAATAACAGCGTAATCGTTGAGAAGCACTCTTCCCCCCGACATCGAGTACATGTCCGTTAAGTGCTCGTCACCGCTGTTTACATCCCTCCTGATGCTAACACTAGCACGGCGCTCTCGCTACTCGCGTGCGTCATCGATAAACAACAGCAGGCCCACCCTGATGGCGTTCACTTCGTAGCGGGTGACTTTATTAATAAATGACCCTGCACGAAACTAGATTGAACCGTTAGCTGTGGGAGAGGACCTCTCCTAATTACTTGACGAGAGCTCTCTCGACAGCTTAAGCAAGTTAAGTGAAAATAAGACATGTAAATCATACAGCCGTCCCATGAGTTTGATCACACTTACGTGGGGATATTTAGATGAACACAAGTCAGGCACCGTCATTTTCAAAAACAGTAAACAACAGTTAAAGCTCTCCTCGGGGGAGTTGGGGTTGCCTTCTGAAGCTGTACAGTTTCTCTCTGAAGTCGCGCTGTCGTTCTTTCTCCTCTCCGCTGGCTCGTCCCTCCTGATGTTTCCCAGGCCGTGCGGGATAGCAACTTGACCAGGTTCTCCTTTGACTTGACCACGTTGATCGGCAGTCCTCTCTCCTTCATATCTGCTGTCGCCTCCACCGCATATTGATACAGTGGGTCCCTTCTTCATAGAATACTTGGAGTCTCGCAGGGAACGGTGTCTGGAAACGGATCTTCCTTTGCTTCAAAACCCGCTTCGCTTGATGTATTCTTTGCATTTTTCGAGGATTGCCCATGGGTAATTGTGATCAAAATAAATTGACCGTTCATTCCAACACACCTTCTTTTTTGTCCAAGCTTTGTGTAATGTCTCCTCCTTGGACTTGTACCGAAGAAATTTAACGACTAACGGCTTGTCATCGACATTAGCCGGGGCCCGTGGAACAAGTACACGATGCGCATTTTCAATGTCCAGCGCCGTTGTCTGGGGGATCTCCAAAGTTTCCACAAATTCGGTCATCGACAGTCCCTCATCTCCCTCGGGGACATTATGAATTCGGTGGTTTTCTCTTCTGGACCTCCTTTCTTGATCAAGCAATTTCTTTTCGTGTTGGCAAATCACTTTTAGTATCTTGCTAAGAGTTCATTCCACCATCTGAGCACGATCTTCCACTGCTCCAACTCGATTTTCCGCTTCCAACATTCTCTGGTTAACATTAGCCAGTTCGCCTTTAATGTCATCCAACTGTCGTTTCATATCCTTGCGAAAGTCGCGTATCTTCTCCAGAACTTTCAGGCCCACCTCATCGGTAATGCGAGGGTGAGCATTAGCCTTAGCCTCCGACGTCGGAGAGTTGCTATTTTCATTCCCGGCGGTTCCAGTTCCTTCTGCAAAATAAATATATAGCATAATAAGAAGTGGCTCTTACAGCTCCTTTCAACTCAATAAAAAGGAATGAAGAAATATAAATGAATCAAATGACACCATTCAATTTGCCATCCAACTAATAATTTACATTTTTAACATATTTAACATTTTATACACTACCGTACCTCATTCCGCTCTCTAAGGGCGCTAGTTAACAGTACCGACAGATAGCTATCTTGCCTTAGCTTGGGATACACATAGAGATTCTGAGCTACAACAATGTAAAATAACGAAAAATCACAATGTCAATTCTTTCCCAAAACAATCAAATTAATGCTCTATACCTAGTGCAGGGGTGTCCATTGCGTCGATCGCGATCGACCAGGAGTTCGCAAAGGGGGTGTCGGTCGATCGCATGCAGAGCAGCCAGTCATAGACCTGTTGTGTGACACTTATCTTGTGTGTGTTAATATAGATGGCTTTTTTACTGCTCCTTTGTCAACATATGAGCACATGTCTCAAAGTGAAGCAACCTGAAAGTTGAATAACAAAAAAAAAAAGATAGAAGAAGAAATAAAACGCTCAAAACAAAGGCAGCAATGCCACAAGGTGGCACTGCAGGACCACAACTTCCCATCTACACGCGCAAACTAAGTATAACAATGAATCACATCAAATGCATTGTAAAATAATTTTAAAAAAATTAATAAAGCTGAGGAGTGTAATTCCTCTGTAGTTTGAACACACCTCCGATCCCGCTTCTTTAAGAGACCACCACCCCGGTCTGCCAATCCAGAGGCACTGTCCCCAATGTCCACGCAATGTTGTAGAGGCGTGTCAACCGTGACAGCCTCACAACATCCAGAGCCTTTAGGAACTCTGGGCAGATCTCATCCACCCCCGGGGCCTTGCCACAGAGGAGCTTGTAAACCACCTCGCTTACTTCAGCCCCAGAGATAGGTGAGTCCACCTCTGAGTCCCCAGGCTCTGCTTCCTCAATGGAAGGCGTGTCAGTGGAATTGAGGAGGAGATCTTCAAAGTATTCTCCCCACAGAGTCACAACATCCCGAGTCAGCAGCACTCCATCTCCACTATAAACAGTGTTAATGGTGCGCTGCTTCCCCCTCCTGGGACGCCGAGTGGTGGACCAGAATTTCTTCGAAGCCGTCTGGAAGTCGTTTTCCATAGCCTCACCAAACACCTCCCACGCCCGGGTTTTTGCTTCAGCAACCACCAAAGCTGTATTCCGCTTGGCCACTCGGTACCTGTCAGCTGCCTCCGGAGTCCCACAGGCCAGAAAGGCCCGATAGGACTCCTTCTTCTGCCTGACAGCATCCCTTTCCGCCGGTGTCCACCAGCGGGTTCGGGGGTTGCCGCCACGACAGGCACCGACCACCTTAGGTCCAAAGCTTCGATCAGCTGCCTTGACAACGGAGGCACGAAACATGGTCCACTCAGCCTCAATGTTCACCGCCTGCCCCGGTACATGGGCAAAGTTCTGCCGGAGGTGGGAGTTGAAACTCTTTCTGACAGGGGATTCAGCCAAGCGTTCCCAGCAGACCCTCACAATGCGTTTGGGTCTGCTAGGTCGGACCGGCATCTTCCCCCACCATCGGAGCCAACTCACCACCAGGTGGTGATCAGTTGACAGCTCCGCCCCTCTCTTCTCCCAAGTGTCCAAAACATGCGACTGCAAGTCCGATGACACGACTACAAAGTCGATCATCGAACTGCGGCCTAGGGTGTCCTGGTGCCAAGTGTACATATGGACACCCTTATGTTTGAACATGGTGTTCGTTATGGACAATCCATGACAAGCTCAGAAGTCCAGTAACAGAACACGGCTCGGGTTCAGATTGGGGGGGCCATTCCTCCCAATCACGCCCTTCCTGGTCTCACTGCCACGTGAGCATTGAAGTCCCCCAGCAGAACGAGGGAGTGCTCTCCAGCACACCCTCTAAAGACTCCAAAAAGGGTGGGTACTCTGAACTGCTGTTTGGATGCATAAGCACAAACAACAGTACCCGTCCCCCCCACCTTAAGGCAGAAGGAGGCTACCCTCTCGTCCACCAGGGTAAACCCCAATGTACAGGCGCCAAGCCGGGGGTCAATCAGTATGCCCACACCTGCTCGGCACCTCTCACCTTGGGCAACTCCAGAGTGGAAGAGTATCCAAGCCCTCTCGAATTGACTGGTACCAGAGTTCAAGCTGTGTGGAGAGGTGAGTCTGACTTTGTCAAGTCGGAACTTCTCTGCCTCAAACACCAGCTCAGGCTCCTTCCCTGCCAGAGGGGTGACATTCCATGTCCCATGAACGAGTTTCTGCAGCCAGGGATCGGCGCGCCAAGGTCTCTGCCTCTTGAGCTGCCCGGCTCACGATGCACCGAACCCCTTTGGCCCCTCCCATAGGTGGTGAGCCCATACGAAGGGGGACCCACGTTGCCTCTTTCGGCTATACCCGGCCGAGCGCCTTAAGTGCAGGCCCAGCCACCAGGCGCTCGCGGGCAAGGGAAATCATGGTCCATATATTGTCGTCATCGTTGGGGTTCTTGGGAGCCATGCTTTGTCTAGACCCTCACCTAGGCCCTGTCTCGCATGGGTGACCCTCCCAGGGGCAAAAAAGCCCCCGACAGCTTAGCTCCTAGGATCATTGGGACATGCAAAACCCTCCACCACGGTAAGGTGACAGCTCATGGAGGGGCCGCCCCAATTCAATAGATATTTTCCATAAATATTGTGTAATTCAAAAAGGACCATGGCTGTCCATCAAATCAGTTGCAAATATGATGCTCATCTCAAATGTAATATTTTTGTCAGGATCGGGGGTCGGCGAGGAGGGGGAGGACCCAAAATGCGAGGAAGCAGGAAAAGGTGTATCTTAAGGAAATTTATTAAGGAACCAAAATAATGACAAACAACGTGGCAGAGTGCAAAATAACAAAGGCAAACTTAACGTGGCTAAACCGGATCAAAAGAGTGAGGAACAAAGACAGGGACAAATGCTAGGGGACGAGAGCGGGAGCGAGAGCGGGAGCGGGAGCGAGAGCGGGGGCGAGAACAAGAGCATGAACGAGATCAGAGAGCGGTCGTGACAGTCCGTAACGGAGCAATGCACCGACAATGAGTTGTTGGAGTGAGGTGTTCATATAGTCCCGTAATTAGGGGAGCAGATGGGCATCAGGTGTGTGAGGCTAACGGGGAACAGGTGCGTGGCTGGTGGGGAACGAGTGCTGAAGGGAACGCCCCACTCAGCTGACAAAATGAACAGAATGAAGACATGGCAGGAAGGTGAAGAATAATAATAACAAAAACACTGACATGACCGACACGGGTCATGACAATTTTTAAAGACATATTTTCTATTTATCGTAAATACTCTATTGTTCCTGAAAATTGACTTATGAGGAGAAAAGTTGTGGGCAAATATAATTTTCCAGAAAAATATAATTTGTTTATGAAAATGATTCAACTTAATTCAGTTAATAACACAATAACATTTCAACACAAAATCCAACAACTCCAATATTCTTAAATAAGCATCAGGGAACATGGAACCCCATGGACTTCTCAGACTTTATGACTGACTTTTCTTTTTCAATCTCATTAGATGTGCTATGAAAAGGTTGAAATGTTGAGAGATTATTGAGAAACTTTGTATTTAGAGTCAAGGACAAGCCACAATGACAAAAGCAGTTACCATAAACACGTGTAATCGCTGCGCAATTCAAACATCTCTCATCACCTAGTTGTGTGCTCAGACAAGCGGGAACAAACCAAGAACGTAATGACACGAAATAGTTGCAATGTGTATGTACAATTACTAATACTGTAATACCTCGCTACTTCGCGGTTCACCTTTCGCGGGTTCAGTGCTTCGCGGGTCTAAAAAAAAATTCAAAAATTAAAAATATAAAAAAATATTAAATATATTATCTATAGCCGCTACACCGCCTCCTGCATCCCTTACGCCACCTCCTATAGCCACTACGCCGCCTCCTGCAGCTTCTCCTGCATCGTCTGTGTCAAGCTCGCTTGTAGCGAGGTGAAGGAGGAGGACCCAAAATGCACGGAAGCTAGGCAAGGGTAACATAAAAGGAATTAAATGAGGGAACTTAAGAGGGCAAACCAGGTGCTGGGAGAAAACAAACTGACGTGACAAAGTGCAAAATAACGAAGAGGAACTAAATGTGACTAAACAGAACAAAATGGAAAACAGGGACAGTGACAAATAACTCATGCGCGTGAACGAGAACAAGAACGATATCAGGACTCGGCCATGACAGTCAGGAAAGGAAGCAGAGGAGCAATGTTGCCGGAACGAGCGCTGGCGGAAAACGCCCCCACTCAGCTGAGAAAACAACAACACGAAAGCATGGCATGGGACGTGACAATATGGGTCATGACAGTTTTATTGTTTGATTGTTTAACACGAATCTCTCTCTCTACACCCATTTTCTATATGGTATGGTACAATTTTTTTCATGTACAGGTGTTACTGTAATCTTAAAGCCCCAGAAATAGAAATTATAAATGTTAATTTGTTGCGCAAAACGGCGGACTAATTATGTTAGCTAATTGTAGTGTTTGCTTGTTTTTGAAAGCTGATAACGATAATTGGTTGTTCGTAAGTAAATTGTTTGGTAGAACAGTGTTCTAGACCCTCAATTGTTATTGTAAACAGACAACATATTTTCCAGTTTTTTTTTTGTTTTACATGAATGTCACTCTCTCTCTCTCTACCCGTATATATATATATATATATATATATATATATATAAATATATCTATTATTTTTTTTAAGCATTTTTGAAGGTGCGCCGCTACTTCGCGGATTTTCAGTTTTCGCGGGTGGTCTCGGTCCCCATTAACCGCGATAACCGGGGTATTACAGTAATAATATGGCAACAATATAAACAATATCTAATGGAAGATATATTTTGTTAATCAAATTTATATTAAATATAACATTGAAAATAAATGTATCTGCGGTATGAACATTTGTATTATGCATTCTATAACATTGTAAATACATTTACACTATTGTATTCAGAACAAGGTTATTTTAGCTAACAAAAATAAAAAAATTGAATGTTGAATTGAAAAAAAACATTTTTGTAAACAAAATAAAAACTAAAATTCTTTTTAAAAAAAAATAAAACAAACTGAAACTAAATTTTATGTTTAAAAACACTGACTCAAACTAACTATAGTGAAAATGTCCTTCGTTTTTGTAAATGATGGCAACGAGGTTCTTGTCTTGTAACACGTTTTTAATGGCGATACCACTCCAACAACTCCCCACTTGCATGAACAATCTCGCGAGACCGCTGAGAGACAATTGTGACACTCAGTTACCGTAAAGGTGCAACACAGTCGCAAATACAAATTTAGCACCATTACATGACATCTCCCCTCTTTTGTGTTATTTTCAATAACATCAAACATGCATTTATTTCCCCAACTGGGCTGCAAAATGCAAAAAAAAAATAAAGATGCCTCTCAGAATTATTATTTTCCCCCCAAAGACCATGAGTCTCAGTCTCACAGGTCAAGCCTGTCGACTGGTTTGCACACTCGTCTAGAACGGGTCACCACCTGAGTAGGTGGGGAAGTCGAGGATGTCGACTTGCTCGGCATACAGAAACGATGTTGTCTATGCCGGTGTTGACAGGGTGGACGTCCGTCAGCTTGGAGTCTTCGGATGCTGCTGGGACTGGCTGGGAACTGGCCCAGGTTTGAGGTGATGGCGGTTCCGCCTCAGTTCTGCTCCTTGTGGTGTCCGGATGATGAAGGACCTAGGTGTTGTACTCTCGCATGAAACCACAGCTGGCAAACACCATGACTTCTCGTGATCCAATTTGGAGAACACTTGGATGTAAAGAAGGCAAAGTTCTGGCTCCATGGCGACGGTTGAAGTAGTGAGCCTGTTTAGCCTTTTCCTTCTTATCTGTCTCCTCCAGCGTTGGAAGTGTCGTTCTAATTTTTCTCCCCATCAACAGCTCGGCTGGGCTGTAGCCTGTCGTGGAACAGGGAGTAGCTCGATGACACATGAGAGCCATGACAGGGTCCTCCTGCTTCAGGATCCTCTTAGCTGTCTGCACTGCTCTTTCTGCATGTCCATTTCCTTGTGGATGATGAGGGCTGGACGTGTAGTGTTGGAAGTCGAGCTGTCTAGCGAACTCCTGGAACTCAGCACTTGTAAACTGGGGACCATTGTCACTCACTATCTCACTTGGAATGCCAAATCTGGCGAAAACGGTTTTCAAACTTTTTATTATTTGCGCACTCGTTGTAGATGGTAGGTGTAATATTTCAATAAACCTCGAGTAGTAATCCGAGATTACAAGGTAGTTATGTTGTTTAAATTCACAGATGTCCATGGCTACTCTCTTCCAAGGTCGTTCCGTAAGCGGTGTGGATAGGAGTGGCTCCTTTTGTTGAGTTCTTTTCATTTCGTAGCACACCTGACAGCATGCCACGAGCTTGCATATTTCTGATGAAAGTCCGGGCCACCGCTCACTGTCTACATTTGATGAGGCCTTGATGCCCCTCATGGACTTTCTGAAGTACTTCCCCTCTCATTGATCGTGGCACAACAATCCCACACCCTCTCAGAATTAGGCCATCGTGCACTGACAGCTCTGATTTAACTTGAACATATGCTCTAGCAACTACTGGCCCTTTACTGATGTGCTCAGGCCATCCTCTCTCTATTAGCCCTGCAACACATTGAAGTTCGGGGTCAGCGGCTGTTGCTACTCTAATTTCATCCAACTTGCCTGTAGATGCTGGGATCCTTTCCACCACACTAGCCTCATAACAGGCCACGTCGCTATGCGTTTCGTTTACAGTGTTTACGTTAGGTAGCGGGCTGCGTGACAATGCGTCCGCAACAATCAGGGTTTTCCCAGGAGCATATTTTGCGATAGGGTTGAATCTCATTAGTCTCATGAGAAGACGCTGGCAACGTAAGGGTACATTATCCAAGCTTCGATTGTTGATGAGAGGTACAAGCGGCTTGTTATCAGTTACCAACTTGAACTTGTTCCAGTCCGTTAAGGTATCTGTCGAACTTCTCGCACGCCCAGACACCAGCCAATGCTTCCTTTTCAATCTGTGCGTAGCGAGATTCTGCATCGCTTAGTCTTCGGGAGCAATAAGCTACGGGTTTCCAGTGATCTCCATGGAGTTGCAGTAACACACCACCCAGTCCATAACTGCTCGCATCAGCCGACACAGCAGTTGGCATCCCCACATTGAAGTAGGCAAGCACTGGTGCAGTTGTTAGCAATTCCTTAATGTTCTCAAAAGCTGCTTGTTGAGCGTGACCCCAAGTCCAGACAGCATCATTCCTCAGGAGCTCGTGCATTGGCTGACCCACCGTTGAGAGGTTTGGAATATGCCTTCCTAGGTAATTGACCATTCCCAATATCCTCTTCAGCTCTTTCAAATAACCTGGTGGCGACAACTGCCATATAGCCTCCACCTTCTCTGGGTCTGGCCGGATGCCAGACCTGTCGATGAGGTGTCCAAGGAATCGCAGCTGGTTCTGTTTAATTGAACACTTATCTTTGTTGAGCTTCAGGCCAGCAGTCTTGATGCGTTGTATTACCTTCTCCAAGTTGTCGTCATGCTCCTTCTCAGTAGCCCCGTACACCAGGATGTCATCCATGAAGACCTCAACCCCTTCAAGGCCCTGTAGAGTCTCCATCATCTTCCTCTGGAAGATCTCTGGTGCACTTGTAATTCCAAACGGGAGACGTTTAAAGTTGAAGCGGCCAAAAGGAGTGATGAATGTAGTGAGCCTACAGCAGTCTGGATGGAGAGGTATCTGGAAGAACCCCCTGGCTGCATCCAAGGAAGAAAAGACTGTAGCTCCGCTTAGTTTTGCTATGATGTCATCAGCTGTGGGCAAAATGTATCGTTCTTGTTTAACAGCCTCATTCAGCCTTTTGAGGTCGACACAGATGCGGGCTTTTCCTGTGCTTTTCTTCAGGACTAGCACCATGGGTGCACACCAGTCAGTGGGCTGTGTAACCCTCTCTATTATGCCATTTTGTTCCATCCTCTGTAACTCTTCTTTCACCTTTTGCAACATGGGCAGAGGAACACGTCGTGTTGTGTGTACGGCATATGGTTGAGCATTGTCGTTTAATTGTATTTGCGCCGGTTCAGTCTTTAATGTCCCATGTTCACTGTATGCTTGTATGTGGCCTCTGTTGGTCACCAACTCATCTATTCTCCTCACCAGGTTCATTTTCACAGACATTGGCCAGCTGAGGAGGTTATTCACCGTGCGACCACGAATAACATAAACTGCGAGAGGGTAGGTTTTGCCTTTATAGGTAACTGTGCTTTGAATCTGACCTAAGCACTGCAATTCACCACCTGGACTATCAAGTGGAATGTCAGCAGGCTGCAATTCTGTTTTGGGGATGAGCGAGCGATAGGTCTGTTCACAGATGACGTTCACGTCTGCCCCTGTGTCAATTTTAAATTCTGTTGGTGTAGATCCCAGCAACAACTTCACGGCCCATTGCTGTGAAGTCCCATTTGCTTTTCTCACTGACGCAAGGAAATACGGTTGCTGTTGCTCCGATTGCTCTGTGACTTCACTCACCGCTTTTTTTCCCCTACACACTCTGCTCCAATGTCCCACTTTGTTGCACGAGTGTAAGATAAATTGAGGATCACATTGACTTAAAGTAACTTTATGTAATCAGTTTTGTGTATTTGTGATCATGTTTATATACACTCATTAATATTTGCACACACACGTACTGACATTCATGTTCTAGCACACACACGCACAGCTGGAACACACATACACACGTTGCTTTAACTACGCACAAACACAGTATCCTGAAGATGTGTTTAGTTAAAGTAACCTTTGCACCGTGAGTTGTCATTTTATGCTTGCTGTCTCCTATTGATTAGTTATTGATGTTTTCTGTCTTCTGCTGATTAGTTTAGTCTAAAACAGACCACCATTGTTAATTAATCTGTCAGGATCGCCTTGCGGCGAGGAGGGGGGAGGACCCAAGATGCGAGGAAGCAGTGGAAGGTGTAACTTAAAGGGGATTTATTGAAAAGCTCAAACAGGGACAAACAACGTGGCAGGGTGAAAAATAACAAGGCAAACTAAACAAGACTGAACGGGCAAAAGGACAAGGAACAAAACGAGACGGGAACAAACTAAGCGGACAGGGACAGGAGACCAGGGCGGAGAGCATGAACTTGGCAGGGAAACAAACGCGGTTGTGGAAGTCCATGAAGAGCGGCAAATGACCCGACACTGCGTTGTCGGTCTGGGAGGTTTAAATAGACCGAGTGATCAGGGGAGCAGATGGGAATCAGGTGCGTGATGATTAACAGGGAACAGGTGCGTGGCTGGTGAGGACGAAAAGGCTGAGAGGGAAACGCCCCTACACAGCTGACAAAACAATAATAGAAAAGCACATGGCAGGAAGGAGGGAAGAAAATAACAAAAACACTGACATGCCCGACACGGGTCATGACAGTACCCCCCCCTCAAGAGACGGATTCCAGACGTCCCAAAGAAAACAATCAAAACGAAACAAAGTCCAAGAACGAGGGTGGGCGGAGGGGGTCGGGAGGTGGGACCACCACCCGAGGTCGAGGATGTCCGGGAGGCCAGACCAGCGAGTCTCTTCGTGGTCCATCGGGCGGCCGACCGGGTGGCCAGACCTGTAAGTCCAGCCGTGGCCATTCGGGCGGACGTCCGGAAGGCCAAACCAGGAAGTCCGACTGTGGCCCTTCAGGCGGACGTCCGGGAGGCCCAGATCGCCACATAGAGTGCGCCACCGAGGCTGAGACGAGAAGCGGCGGTGGGTCGCGGGGCGCAGCCGAGGCAGGAGCCTGGAGCAGTGGCGAGGCGGGTGCAGCAGAGGCAGGAACTTGGAGCGGTGGCTGGTCGTCGAGCGTCGCCGAGACAGGGACGTGGAGCGGTGGCTGGTCGTCGAGCCCCGCCGAGTCAGGAACGTGGAGCGGCGGCTGGTCGTCGAGCGTCGCCGAGACAGGGACGTGGAGCGGCGGCTGGTCGTCGAGCCCCGCCGAGTCAGGAACGTGGAGCAGTGGCTGGTCGTCGAACCCCGCTGAGACAGGAACGTGGAGCGGCGGCTGGTCGTCGAGCCCCGCCGAGACAGGAACGTGGAGCGGCGGCCGGTCGTCGAACGCCGCCGAGACTGGAACGTGGAGCGGCGGCTGGTCGTCAAACCCCGTCGTGACAGGAACGTGGACCGGCGGCTGGTCGTCGAACCCCGCCGAGACCGGAACGTGGAGCGGCGGCTGGTCGTCGAACCCCGCCGAGACAGGAATGTGGAACGCCGGCTGGTCCTCGAACCCCGCCGAGACAGGAACGTGGTGCGGCGGCTGGTCGTCGAACCCCAACGAGACAGGCACCGGGAGCGGCGGCACTTCGTCGGGCGCCGCTGAGGCAGAGACGAGAAGCGGCGGAGGTTCGTCGAGCGCCACCGAGGCAGAGACGAGAAGCGATGGCGAGTTGTCGTCCACCGCCGAGGCAGGAACCGGAAGCGACGGCGGGTTGTCGAACCCCGCCGAGACAGGAACTTGGAGTGGCGGCGGTTCGTCGGGCGCTGCCGGAGCCAAGACGAGCAGTGGCGACGGGTCGTCGGATGCCGCCGAAGCAAGGGCGGCAGGCGGCGGTTGGTCATCGTCCACCGCCGAGGCAGGAACCTGGAGCGGTAGTGGATCGTTGGACGCCGCCGACACAGAGGCGAGAAGTGGCGGTGGTTCATCTGGCACTGCCGGGGCAGAGGCAAGAGGCGCCGGCGTGTCGTCCTCCACCACCGGTGCAGGAACGGGGGGCGATGGCGGAACGTCGTCCGCTGCGGGCGCCGGAACCGGGAGCGGCGGCTTTTCATCGGGCGCCGCTGAGGCAGGAACTGGGGGCAGTGGCGGATCGTCAGAAGTCGCCGAGACAGAGGCGAGGAGTGGCGGTCCGTCGAGTCCCGCCAAAACAGGAGCTTGGGGCGACGGCGGATCGTCGAGCACCGCCGAGGCAGCAACGGGAAGCGACGGCGTGTCCTCGGGCGCCGCCGGGACAGGGAATTGGGGTGGCGGCGGGCCGTCTGGCGCCGCCGAGGCAGGGATTTGGAGCGGCGGTGGGCCGGGGGCAGCGGGGTCAGGGACTGGTGGCGGACGCAGGACGTGCTCCGCCGGAACAGGAACTTGTGGCGGGCGCAGGACATGCTCCGCTGGAACAGGGACTTGTGGCGGACGCAGGACGTGCTCCGCCGGAACAGGGACTGGTGGCGGACGCAGGACGTGCTCCGCCGGAACAGGGACTTGTGGCGGACGCAGAACGTGATCCTCCGGAACATGGACTGGTGGCGGACGCAGGGCGTGCTCCGCCGGACCAGGGACTTGTGGCGGACGCAGGGCGTGCCCCGCCGGAACAGGGACAGGTGGCGGACGCAGGGTGTGCTCCGCCGGAACAGGCACTTGTGGCGGACGCAGGACGTGCTCCGCCGGAACAGGGACTTGTGGCGAACGCAGGGCGTGCTCCGCCGGAACAGGGACTTGTGGCGGACGCAGGACGTGCTCCGCCGGAACAGGGACTTGTGGCGGACGCAGGGCGTGCTCCGCCGGAACAGGGACTTGTGGCGGACGCAGGGCATGCTCCGCCGGAACAGGGACTGGTGGCGGACGCAGGACGTGCTCCGCCGGAACAGGGACTTGAAGCGCTGGTGAGGCGCCGGAACGGGGGTCAGCAGCTCTCGGGAGGCCAGAACGGTCCCCAGCAGCTCGGGGGGAACCGGGACGGGGCTTATCCGCTGGCGGGGAGCCGGAACGGGACTCATCCGCTGGCGGGGAGCCGGAATGGGGCTCATCCGCTGGCGGGGAGCCGGAACGGGGCTCATCCGCTGGCGGGGAGCCGGAACGGGGCTCAGCAGCTGGCGGGGAGCCGGGACGGGGCTCAGCAGCTGGCGGGGAGTCGGGACGGGGCTCAGCAGCTGGCGGGGAGCCGGGACGGGACTCAGCAGCTGGCGGGGAGCCGGGACGAGGCTCAGCAGCTTGCGGGGAGCCGGGACGGGATTCAACAGCTGGCGGGGAGCCAGGACAGGGGTCAGCAGCTGGCGGGGAGTCGGAGTGGGGCTCTGGAGGCTGCGTCTGATGATGGGCCGGTAATGGAGGCTGCATGGTCCGTCCAGCTGACGTGGAGGCTGCATGGGCTGCTGCAGCTGGCGTGGAGGCGACGTGGGTGGCTGCAGCTGACGTGGAGGCGACGTGGGTTTCTGCAGCTGACGTGGAGGCGACGTGGGTTTCTGCAGCTGACGTGGAGGCGACGTGGGTTGCTGCAGCTGACGTGGAGGCGACGTGGGTTGCTGCAGCTGACGTGGAGGCGACGTTGGTTGCTGCAGCTGACGTGGAGGCGACGTTGGTTGTTGCAGCTGACATGGAGGCGTGACCCCTTTCAGCCTGCTTTCTGTCGGCCAGCTGGGCCTGCAGCGAGGAAACCTGCCTCATGCTCTCCACCACCTTGACCTCCAGCTCCGCGATCTGAGCTGCCAGCTCCTTGATAGTCTCCGCTATCTGGGCCAGTTGTGCTCTCAGCTCAGTGCGGCGGGAGTCCAGAAGGTAGACGATGTTTTCGAACTCGTCCTCGTAATCTGGGTCGATGATCAGATGGGGTGGAATGACGGGTAAACCGTTGATGACGTAATCTGGAGACAAGGGGAGTGTGGCAGACGCGGCGCAGAGCTGATCGGCAGGTTGAGGGGGGTTGTCCGTGCGGCGGTGTCCATGACGCCTTTCGGGGTCGGGTCATTCTGTCAGGATCGCCTTGCGGCGAGGAGGGGGGAGGACCCAAGATGCGAGGAAGCAGTGGAAGGTGTAATTAAAAGGGGATTTATTGAAAAGCTCAAACAGGGACAAACAACGTGGCAGGGTGAAAAATAACAAGGCAAACTAAACAAGACTGAACGGGCAAAAGGACAAGGAACAAAACGAGACGGGAACAAACTAAGCGGACAGGGACAGGAGACCAGGGCGGAGAGCATGAACTTGGCAGGGAAACAAACGCGGTCGAGGAAGTCCATGAAGAGCGGCAAATGACCCGACACTGCGTTGTCGGTCTGGGAGGTTTAAATAGACAGAGTGATCAGGGGAGCAGATGGGAATCAGGTGCGTGATGATTAACAGGGAACAGGTGCGTGGCTGATGAGGACGAAAAGGCTGAGAGGGAAACGCCCCTACACAGCTGACAAAACAATAACAGAAAAGCACATGGCAGGAAGGAGGGAAGAAAATAACAAAAACACTGACATGCCCGACACGGGTCATGACATAATCTCCTGTATTCTGGTGATTTAGTTTAGGCTAAACAGTCCTTCATTGTATTCTAATTTCTTGTGATTCTTGAGTCAAACTAATAAAAGCCGAGCCGGTGAGAAGAGGAGAGAGAGGAGTTGCATGGAGCGTCTGCGAGCAGGCGAGCTGCTGCTCGCGGCCTCTCTGTCCCACTCTTTTCCCCCGCCGGCGGTGAAAATGAACAGCGGTGTCTGGTTCCTCCTGGCCTTTCAACTAGCGTTTTATTTCGGCCGTTACATTTAGTAAGTTATTTCAGTCAGCTCTCCTAAAAGGCGTCAGGGCCATTTAAACCCGACATTTATTTGGTGGAGAATGCGGGCAGCCGCACTCGGACGGGCGTCGTCTCGGATCCTTGGACGCCATCGAATCTGACGTCAGCGCTTCAACATTGAGAAAGCGAGGCCTCCAAGGTCCTGCGACGGCGCACCGCCCGGATGCCGGTTGCCGATCGGACAAGGCTGATCCAGAGGAAACCAGGTATTGTTTTTCAAATTATTTTGTACCACCATTTTAAAATATTAAAACAATTGGAAGGGGAGTGAAAGAGGTTAGTGAGACAGGCGCGCGCGGAGACCGGGTCTCCAACCGTTTTGCAGTAGTTCGGTTGAAGAGAGAAGAAACTGGATCGTGCTAGTCCAAGGAGTTATATAAATAGCAAATTAGGCCATAACTCATTGAGAAACTGGGTTTCTCGGGAGGCTGGGTCTCCCCTACGGATAGCACGGTAGTGTCAATTAACGGTTCTGCGGTCCGTCTAAAACCGGATTGCGTTATTCAAGGAGTTACAAATAGTATTAGGCCGTAACTCGTTTAGAAACAGGGTTAAACATCTCAAACTCATCATTATGGATAGCGCGGTAGTGTAAAAGAACGTCCTGCGGTACGTCTAAACCGGATCGTGTTGTTTAGGGAGTTATAAAAAAAAAAAAAGAAATTAGGTCGTAACTCGTTCAAACCGACAGCACGGTAGTGTCTATTAAAAGTTCCTCGGTGTCGATAAATAGAGAAATGATCGCACTTGGAGAAGGTCTACTCACAATTTCACATTAAAATTCAAGGTATAATAAGGCATTATTTTCGGTGGTTTTTATTTGAATTTTTTTGGTAAGCAGACTGCTTGTTTGACTGAGACGTGTGTGCGTGAATTGTGGCGCTGCGCAGCTTGTGTGTGTGTGAGAACGAAGAGCGTGTGTGTGTGTGTGGGATGAGTGGAAGTAACAAACGTCATACAATCGAAGATGGATCAAAAGGTGGAAAAAGAGTTGAAAGCAAATTCAGATGTTAAGTTTATGAACGAGTACTGACTCGGATTGTGGCCAATTTCTGGAGAGTGAAGAAATGTGGCTGAGCCAAGCCTGAAGGATCAGGTTTCAAAGTAGTGAGAAAAGAATTTGCAGAGAAAGAAAGTCAGACGTGGAATGATCATTTTGCTTGTGAATGTTTGCGAAAAACTGTATGCAAGTGCAAATGTAAGTGAGTGAATGGTGTGATTGGGGAATACAAATACCATTTGGTATTTTATCCCATGTAATAGGGTTAGGGTTATAAACAGGAAATATGAGTTGCTGTCCTACTGATGAGAAACCAGTTTTTAGAACACCCTAGGTGTTGACAAACTGGTCCAAATTGTCTAAAATGGGGATATTAGGTAGTAAAATGAAACCCAGAAATATGCTGCAGTGTAAGAATTGGATGCATGTGAAGAAAAAAAAAACAAAATACAGGATCTTAATAAAATAAATTAAAGATTTAGGTTAAATGGAAAATTAAATAAATTTTATATAAATTCGGAGGTTAGTTAAACACTCACAAAAGTACTATACAGTACCGCCAAAATTAATAACCATAGACAAGACAAAGAAAAACTCTAAAGAGATCGAGAAATTTGCGCATATATAAATTTCGGAAATATTCAATTGAATAAATAGTGGATATGGGATCCATTGGCATAAATAAAGGTCAATAGAGAGATAGTAGTTGAATTAAAGGATTTATTATTGGCCAAAGATAAGAATAGATTGTGTTGTTGTTATTACAAACATGTTCTTATTGTTTGTAGTTGTTCAGTGTTGAGAACTGTGTGTGTCGTTTTGTGGGCCCGTGTATATGTCTGTGTGTCTGTCTGTGTGTCTAAATGTCAGAAAGAGTGATAAAAGGGGTTAGAATTGTGCTAAAAGGATTGATGAAGTAGAGATAAAATGAAATCAATGATTAGTAACCAACAAAAGGCTACTTATGAGTGATGAGATCTTATTGAGGAAAATAATTCCCAAATTTACAAAAGAAATTAATAAAGGAGAAGATTTGAGGAGATAAATTTATTCCAATTTGAAAATAAAATAAAATAACTTATACAACGGGATAGGCTTAAAAGAAAAGAGAGAAAAATAGCCTGATGTGCGTTTTCTGAAAAAAAAAGATTGAACTTAGACGCCTAAGCTGATTTAGAAAGATGAGCGAAGATAAGGAAAGACAAAGAAAGACCCCATTGAAGATAAGAGAAAGAATAGGAAGAGGAACGAACAGGCGAAATACATCAGGCTGTTGGCATTAGAGGTTGATGAAGGAACAGATGAGTTTCTAAATGAAGAGGTCCGCCTAAATTTACAAGAGATATTGCTCTTTGATTAAATAACTGAGCTGGAATAACCGTATTGGTAAATGGGTCACCAATTACCTTTTTTGTGACACTGGTGCATGTAGGATTGCTTATAATAAATCAATTCCAAATGATAGCGCAAGTGAGAAAGGTGCCATAGTCAGATTTGCAAGTGGAAAACTGTATAGAGCAACAGAATTAGAACCTGTGTGGTTGAAGTACCCAGAAGGACACTGAGTTGGTTGCATGAATTGAACTTAGTTTTACTTTTACAGAACAATGAGAGTCCAAGTTGTGGGGATGTGATTAATTTAAGGTGTCATTTGAACAAATGAATGAGTATAGGAATTAAATTCTGCTTTTTGGTGAATTGAAGAAATATTTTATATTTCATATTCCAGTTGATGATGTTTGTATTAAGGTAGACCAGAAAATGGAATGAAATGCAGAGATAGAAATGACACAGGAAAAAATTTGGCTAGAAGGGCTATGATTTTCATTAAAGCAGAGAAGAAATTAGAGACTATAAATAACATTAATGTGTACTTGTCCACATTGAGGTAGAACTGGTTGAAGTGAAATGAGTCACAAAATTAGAAAAATAGGAAGTAAAATAGGATTAACATGTTTACTTTTATGATAAGAAATTTGTGATTAGGTGAAGAAAAGAAAATTAAAGGCTTTTTAAATAAAACAACCTAATTTAACTTGTAAAATGGAAAAGAAAATTCTAAATTATGCACAAAAAGCATGAACGTGTTGAGCAGAAGGAAGGAAAAGGAAGGAAAAAGGAGGAAGCAGAAAGTCTTGTTATAAACATTAATTTTTCAGGACGAGTTGTGATAGCAACGGAGGATCACGTGACGTAAAAAACAAACATAAAAATAAGTGTAGAAGCAGTTCTACATCAACATGCGTTTATACTTATGAGGCTGTGATACACTGATACAATTGGACTTTAATATCAGAATTAATAAGCAAGGGTGAATTCAAACAGACGTCAATACTTTAAAAGGGCGCATTATCGGTGATAAGCAAAAAGGAAAAACATTGCCAGAGCATTAAAACCAATAACAGAGAAGTCAATGATGTTTTTATAGGTGTTTAATTCATGATTTGCAAATTACTCAGAAATCACACGACCATTGCTGGACATCATTTATGATAAGCCAATGATATTTGCAAGAAGAGAAAAATTGTTTGAACACCTGAGGCTGACAAAGCTTTTGAACTTGTCAAGCATGAACTCATTGATTACGATGTGTTAGCACTACCAACTTGATATTTAACTGCTAAATTGAGTCATGGAAATTCCCATGTCTCAACATGGGGGATTGATATCCATAGTACAGCTAGGACAACAAACCTTTTTAAAAAAAAAAAAAATTTGTAGGTCATGTCTAGTGTGTAGTAAACATAATGTTCAAGGGAACATGAGACCAAAAAGGAGATTGTATCGACAAAGCATCTGAACGCACTACCAAATTACTATGAGCATTGAGCAAACAGTGACTGCAAAAATGGCTTCATGGACTTGTGTTGCTGCAGAAACGCAGGAAAGTGAATCCATTTGCATATTAGTCACAATAATTTGATCCCGTGGTAAGAGCCACGTCAGAGTGTGTTCAAGCAGTCTTCACTGCTGCTTAAGGAATTAAAAAATTACATTCTTGTCCACCACATTCACATTGCACGGCGACGTAATTGTCACAGGGACACATTACACTGATAAGGTGCGGTGCGTTTCAGCCAAGCATCACTTTTTCCCGCACCAGTAGAAGGCGCCACACGACTGTGGAAGCCGCTCCAAATTATCACCAAACCGCAACTTGACCTTATGGACACTTTTTCTTTTTTTTAAGGACATTTTTCTCCCGACTGGAGGAACATTTTTTGTTTTGGGGATTGCAAATAGAAATTTTGTTTCAAGGGATACTAAATTTTGTATGTTCAAGACAAGCAGCATGATGTTTTGCACTGATTCAGGCGTGTAAGACACAAAAACCAGGTGCACATTCCAGACTGATAAGAAAGAAATGAGGTGCACATTCCGCACTGGTGAGGAGTAGAAGCGTTTGAGAACCAAGGTCACAAAACAGATAATTTGCAAGAGAGAAATTGTTAGAATGGGCAGGAAGAGCCTAGGCGGGTGTGAGATAGTCAAAATTTGGGGTTTCCCATCTTGTATGGGTTGTATGGTTACAATGTGAACTGACAGTCAAGATAAATGTTCATGTGTTCTGTCGACATTGGGCAGACAAGGGCTTTAAAACCACAACAAGAAACGAAATGTTGTGCATAAAACATGCCTAAATGGTTATTTGAAAAGCAAAACTTACTTAATAAAATGACCCAATTACAATTGGAAACTGCCTCGCTGACAATGCAGCGAAGGCTGCAGCCCAAAGCATGACCTCAAAGTCGGCACTGCATTACTATAGAGGAGAATGAACACAACACACACACACACACTCACAGCAAGTCGACTTGACAATTTGATATCACGCCAGGAAAAATACACCACTAATTGAATGCACACATTGGGAGAACAAAGGTGCAAACATTGCTGAGGACAGGATCAGCAAATTGGCAGATGGCAAATCCTGGCTGCCTAATTCATTGATTAGAGGAATAAGATGATTGACACACAAGCAGATAGTCGTGTGTCAACAGAGGGGAAGTATGATATGAAATTGTTCCCACATACAGACTTTTCAACAAAAAAACTTTTTTTTAGACAAAGTGTTGTTTGTTTGGGTTGCAATATTGTTTGGTTATAATTGATATGTTGTCAAAATGGATTAAGTTGTTTCCAACAACACATGCTGATGCTAAAACGATTGGAAAAAGTATTGTGTAATCAAATTATCCTGACATTTGGAATTGCAAGAGTGATTTCAAGTGAAAATGATGCATTTTGTGAATGATGTTGTAACAAAATGGGACAGTTGTTGCAGAATTGACTCAAAGGACTTGTGGAACGCACTAATGGAACTGTTAAGGCCAGACTTATCAAGAAAAAAAAGACAATGGCCAGACTGTGTTTCAATCACAGCAATGAGGATAGTGCCAGCCGAAGGAAGGACACTATCCCCTTTTGAAATCCGATATGGCTTCACACATAGACTCTCAGGTTCATCAGAACCACCAGCGACTGGCACATCGGTCTCAGTCCACATGAAAGACATGTTTGACTGACAAAGATGCAAAGACACAATTACTGGTCATTGTGTTCTGATCCACAGAGAAATCACGTCCGTGTGGGAGACCAACTCTTCTTCAAGGTGTTGAAACAACTTCGTTGGGACAAGTGAATGCTGAGATGGCCCTCGCCAGATGATGGCAGTGACCCCGACGGCAGCAAAGGTCGCGGGGCGTGGCGACTGGATCCACCAATCGCAGTACAAGCTAAAGGCCTAGCAACGCGAATCCCTCGAACAGGAGTCCACCTGAGTCACAATCTCGGACCACACGCACATCAGAACCACACAACCAGCCACAGATACGAATGTTGGAGCCACAGAACAAAAGGATTAGATAATGTTTGGAAATTAATGACGTACATAACAAAATTTCAGCCTTGATTGGAGAACATTATTGCATTTAAATTTTTAATGAAAATGAAACAATTATTGACGTTATGATCACTATGGAGAATTTGAAAGACACGATTTATCGGGATAATAATAGTTTTCATTTTGTTATGTGTAGTCTGTTCATGTTGCATTATTTTTATGACAAAGAGGATGGTTAATCGCATGTTTGTTGCCCAAATGTACCATTACAACCTGATTGATGTTGAGAATGACGAATTCGAACTGGACAATGACGAACTCGAACTGGACACTGAAACGTAAAAACACATGGACTTTTTAACCCTGCCCCCTACACGTGCACACACACACCATACATGAAGATCCGAGAGGCAAAGACGGCTGACAGGTGGCGGACGCAGGTTGTGCTCCGCCGGAACAGGGACTTGTGGCGGACGCAGGACGTGCTCCGCCGGAACAGGGACTTGTGGCGGACGCAGGGCGTGCTCCGCCGGAACAGGGACTTGTGGCGGACGCAGGGCGTGCTCCGCCGGAACAGGGACTTGTGGCGGACGCAGGGCATGCTCCGCCGGAACAGGGACTGGTGGCGGACGCAGGACGTGCTCCGCCGGAACAGGGACTTGAAGCGCTGGTGAGGTGCCGGAACGGGGGTCAGCAACTCTCGGGAGGCCAGAACGGGCCCCAGCAGCTCGGGGGGAACCGGGACGCTTATCCGCTGGCGGGGAGCCGGAACGGGACTCATCCGCTGGCGGGGAGCCGGAACGGGGCTCATCCGCTGGCGGGGAGCCGGAACGGGGCCCAGCAGCTGGCGGGGAGCCGGGACGGGGCTCAGCAGCTGGCGGGGAGTTGGGACGGGGCTCAGCAGCTGGCGGGGAGCCGGGACGGGACTCAGCAGCTGGCGGGGAGCCGGGACGGGGCTCAGCAGCTTGCGGGGAGCCGGGACGGGGCTCAGCAGCTTGCGGGGAGCCGGACGGGATTCAACAGCTGGCGGGGAGCCGGGACAGGGCTCAGCAGCTGGCGGGGAGTCGGAGTGGGGCTCTGGAGGCTGCGTCTGATGATGGGCCGGTACTGGAGGCTGCATGGTCCGTCCAGCTGACGTGGAGGCTGCATGGGCTGCTGCAGCTGGCGTGGAGGCGACGTGGGTGGCTGCAGCTGACGTGGAGGCAACGTGGGTTTCTGCAGCTGACGTGGAGGCGACGTGGGTTGCTGCAGCTGACGTGGAGGCGACGTGGGTTGCTGCAGCTGACGTGGAGGCGACGTGGGTTGCTGCAGCTGACGTGGAGGCGACGTGGGTTGTTGCAGCTGACATGGAGGCGTGACCCCTTTCAGCCTGCTTTCTGTTGGCCAGCTGGGCCTGCAGCGAGGAAACCTGCCTCATGCTCTCCACCACCTTTACCTCCAGCTCCGCGATCTGAGCTGCCAGCTCCTTGATAGTCTCCGCTATCTGGGCCAGTTGTGCTCTCAGCTCAGTGCGGCGGGAGTCCAGAAGGTAGACGATGTTTTCGAACTCGTCCTCGTAATCTGGGTCGATGATCAGATGGGGTGGAATGACGGGTAAACCGTTGATGACGTAATCTGGAGACAAGGGGAGTGTGGCAGACGCGGCGCAGAGCTGATCGGCAGGTTGAGGGGGGTTGTCCGTGCGGCGGTGTCCATGACGCCTTCTTTCGGGGTCGGGTCATTCTGTCAGGATCGCCTTGCGGCGAGGAGGGGGGAGGACCCAAGATGCGAGGAAGCAGTGGAAGGTGTAACTTAAAGGGGATTTATTGAAAAGCTCAAACAGGGACAAACAACGTGGCAGGGTGAAAAATAACAAGGCAAACTAAACAAGACTGAACGGGCAAAAGGACAAGGAACAAAACGAGACGGGAACAAACTAAGCGGACAGGGACAGGAGACCAGGGCGGAGAGCATGAACTTGGCAGGGAAACAAACGCGGTCGTGGAAGTCCATGAAGAGCGGCAAATGACCCGACACTGCGTTGTCGGTCTGGGAGGTTTAAATAGACAGAGTGATCAGGGGAGCAGATGGGAATCAGGTGCGTGATGATTAACAGGGAACAGGTGCGTGGCTGATGAGGACGAAAAGGCTGAGAGGGAAACGCCCCTACACAGCTGACAAAACAATAACAGAAAAGCACATGGCAGGAAGGAGGGAAGAAAATAACAAAAACACTGACATGCCCGACACGGGTCATGACATAATCTCCTGTATTCTGGTGATTTAGTAAACTAATAAAAGCCGAGCCGGTGAGAAGAGGAGAGAGAGGAGTTGCATGGAGCGGCTGCGAGCAGGCGAGCTGCTGCTCGCGGCCTCTCTGTCCCACTCTTTTCCCCCGCCGGCGGTGAAAATGAACAGCGGTGTCTGGTTCCTCCTGGCCTTTCAGCTAGCGTTTTATTTCGGCCGTTACATTTAGTAAGTTATTTCAGTAAGCTCTCCTAAAAGGCGTCAGGGCCATTTAAACCCGACAACGAGTTACATGTGGATTTCTTAGCAGGACACATTTCATCCTTATCATGCTTGGCTTTCCCACATTGTCCATAACAGCTCTCCCTCTGCTTGAAGTGTTGCTTGGTGCACTTTTTAAATTTGTTGGTCACCTCATGTACCATCCCAGCTGCTTCTCCTTGCATGCTAATTTGGGACGTTACCTCCTCACACTGCCTGACTGTCAAGGGAGAATCACCCCTACGCGGGGGAGCGACTCACGCCTCGGCAAGTAGGAAACAAGACACGGACAGACAGAATATAAGTTTCCGGCCGGGAGAGATGAAACCTCAGTGAACAGGTCTGATCTCTGAACCTCCAGTTCTCTCCAAGCCTTTTATTGAATATCATAAGTCACGTCGACATGTGCCGACACATTTCAATCAATACAGAAATCAATACAAGTACATACGACCGATTCAAAGGTACCTAAATTGTCAAGGGCATGTTTACTTCGGTCCAGCTGGTGTTTACTTGGTCCATGTCCGCCTCCCCTCATGTGTGTTCAGGAGTGGAGTTTGTTCGGTTGCCCCGACCTAAGTGGTCGTCCTAACCTAAGTGCGGTGGTGTGATGGTTAGTTCCTAGATTCTAGTTAATAAATGAACTAGAGTTAGTAACAATATCATGAAACTTTATGTGTTATGTATTTATGTGTTATGTATTTAAACTGTGCATAACATTGGACTGTATGTAAAATCAAACTGTTGTGTGATATTAGACTGTGTGTGTGATATTAGACTGTGTGTGATATTAGACTGTGTGTGTGATATTAGACTGTGTGTGATATTATTTTATTACATTCGATAACATGATTGCTCCTATAATGTTCTTCACATTTCCCTCCTTTTTATCGTAATGTAATAACACATCAAACTTACACCATCTCATGCATGACTTTCAGTGTAGTTATCATATCCTTCTTACACTACTTCAAATTCGTAGCTGGCATCTTCATAATCCGCCAGCAACGTTTCTACTTCCTCCTGTAGGCTTACCTTTGCACTTTCAAACATGCGGTCAAAGATTTTCAATATCACATGTCTTAAACAGGGGATACAACAGCACCCTACCACAGATAATAATGCGACCCCGACACATATGGAAACAAACACAGGTATGAGAACATCTTTCCATTGTCCGAACATGTTACTAAACCAACCTATCACGGGGTGATCAATACCAGAATGAATATGCATAGTTTCAGATAACATTTGGAGTCCCTGGAGAGTTTTTGTGATCGATCCATCGGGGGCCGTATTGTTAGGGATGAACATACAACACTGGTCCTGGAAAATAGAACAGACTCCACCGGCCTCAGCCAACAGCATATCTAATGCCATCCGGTTTTGAAATGCTGTTAGAGAGGTTGCGTCGAGCTGTTCGGCCAGTGCCATTCCTAGAGCGTGTGTGTAATTAGTGAGAGTCAACACATTGTAATGGATGTAATTAATGCGATCAACATTTTTATTTGGGGTAATCCAAATGAAGATTGATTCCCACCCTGCCGCAATTTGGTCCACCAATTTGTATTCGTTTGGCACCCCCCTCGGCACCCCTATGGCATCGATATACGTTGGATTGGGTCCCATATTCAAAGGTGCAATGTTTCGTCTCCTCCTATTATTTAGAGTGTGTGTCTTGACTATGGCTATGTGAGCTGGGAAGATTAGAATTACGTGTGCACATGACCCACTCCATTCCTCGGGGAGATGCCCCCGGAGAGTCTTCCCCCCACACCACCACCAAACATCCCGTCGTTGGTACACGAGTCGATTATTAGTTGGCACAATAATGGTTGTGTTACACATAAAATCTGGCACTGTTCCGACAGACGGGCAGGTGTTACCGGAACAATTTCTAGCTATGCATGCATAGTTCCCCTCCTGGGGAACCTGGAAGTAAGGGGGCTGATGGTTCGTTTTGAGGGGTGGATATGCTTTCCCATAGGCATTACATATGGGATCAGTAGTGAATGTCACATTAGTTGTGGAGCTAATGAGCAGACTACAATTCACGTTATCAGATATGGCCGGTGTGGGGAGTAGAGATGGACGGGCCTTGAGACAGACTACACAATCTTCATTTACCCCTTTTGTGGCCTCCTGCGCTGCCGTAACCCAGGTATTTTTAGCAACATCAGTTCCTGTGGCCAGATATATAATTTTGTTTTTAGTTACCTTAGCGGGGTTGAACACATGAATCCCTTTCGCTGCTCGTCCTAGTGAGATGTACGCATCTTTGGGGTCGACTAGCACTGGGTCCCTGCACACAATCATGTCAACACAGGGGTCCTTTGTTGGACCCGGAAAGTATGCATAAAGCCTTATCAACATACATTGTGAAGAGTTCTGCTGGTTTGTCATATTCACTGTTAACACTATGTCATCTGGTAACCGAGTCAATTCTATTATGGACCCCCACTGCTTAGCAAGAGGGGTTGTTGGACGAGGCTTCCAATCCTTGCCTGAGTAAGCTGCGGTGTTCCCCCAGGATTTATCAATTTGCCCAATCATAGCATAATAGTGATACTTCCCGGGAGAGCCACCGGTTAAAGCTTTAAGACTTTTTTTACCGTATTTTAACTCAGTATATGGTATCTTAAATGAGAGCGTCTGATTCACTTTCACACAAACCTGTATCAGATAAACATGACTGCTATGATTTGAACATTGTTGACCAGGAAAATAGACCAGACCATGACCCTTTATTACAGGAGCGCGCCGCGTACGTGCCGTCAGGGAAGCGAGTTGCACTCGAGGTTGTGCTCGAGGGGCGCTCTGGGCGCCCTTCGGCTTCTTCCAGACCTTCTCGTGCAGGTTCTTCTCGTACAGATGGGTCTCACGATATTCCTCATAATGCTGGTCATGATCTTTTGGGGGTTCAGGTGCCCTTGGTGGGTTATGATCCCTTGGGGGATCATGTGCCCTTGGTGGGTCGTGATTTGTTGGTGGATCAGGCGCCCTTGGTGGATCAGGCGCCCTTGGTGGATCAGGCGCCCTGGGTGGATCAGGATCTTTTCGTTTGTCGTGTCCAATTTTCACAATGAAGATGCCATATGCCAGTACCACAGCCATTCCAAAGATGCCGGTCCCGACGAGAAATCGCTTGCTGTTGTTGCTGCACATCGTTGCAGTGCCCGAAGGTCAGAGGTTACCAGCACTTAACCTTCGGAAAAACACTGTTTACTCGTGGGAGCTGTGAGAGTCGGGGGAGGGTACCTTTCCAGCCAGGTCGCCGAATAGCCGATGCTTCACCCAAGACAGATGAATCCAGTTGGGTCTTCCTTCCACCTTCACGGCAGTGGGCGTGGCGATCAGCACTCGATAAGGCCCCTCCCACCGCTCGCTCGACCACGTTTTCCTCTTGATGACCTTGATGAACACCCAGTCTCCTGCGGCGACTGGAGGTTGACGATGCTGTGGAGACAATGGCATATCTGGCAGTTCATTGGCGTGACGACATTCGCGATATTCGAGTGTCTTTCTCATGTAGTGGGCCAAGTCATGTACTGAGTCCGGGGCGTCTTTTGTTTTTAGTGTCAAGTCGGGAAGATTGTACGGCCTCCCATACAAAAGTTCGAAAGGGGTCAAACCCTTCCCTTCTGCTGGCAGGATATGCATATTCATTTTTACAATATCAATACAGTCAGGCCATGGTCTTCCTGTCTCTTTCATTGTTTTGATCAATTTGTTTTTTATTGTACCATTCGTTCTTTCAACTAAACCAGCACTCTGTGGGTGATAAATGCAATGTCTCTTTAAATTTATTTTGAACTGTTCTGACAATCTTTTAATAACCTCATTTACAAAATGGGACCCATTATCACTTCTGATGACTCTCGGGATTCCAAATGTTGGTATTATATGCTTACATAGTGCTTTAGCCACTGTCAACGCATCAGGCTTGGCTGTGGGAAATATTTCAACCCATTTTGAAAATACATCAATAATCACCAAACAATATTCATACCCTCGTGACTTGGATAATTGAATGAAGTCCATATGTATCGTATGAAATGGGTGTTCAGGCTCTGGAAACGAGCCTCTTTTTGGTCTCACATTTCCTTGTGGATTATTTTTAATACAAATCAAGCATTGTCTGCAAAAGTTTTTTGCATATTGTGTGAACCCAAATGAATTAAAGTGTTTGTTTATTTGCTCAACCATGCCCCCTGTTGACACATGGCATGGTCCGTGTGTCACATTTGCTGCCCATGAAAATAGAGATCGAGGCAGCCATGGCTTATCATCCGGACCGCTGTAAAGTCCGTTGTCATATGTTGCTCCTTTTTTTATCCACAATCGTTTTTCTGCATCAGACACTATCTTGTGCCTTTCCTTGAGAATGTCTTGCAAGTCATCAGTTTCATCTGCCTTGATCTCAGCTTTACAAACAACGGTATTTTCTGCTGCTGCAGCTTTTGCCGCCTGATCAGCAAACCTGTTTCCTACTACCACTGGGTCATTTCCCTTAAGATGTGCTTCACACTTACAAATAGCTAGCAATGAGGGCAGCTGGATCGCAGCCAGGAGGTTAACAAGCAACGATTTATGTTTGACCTCTTTTCCTGTTGTTGTGATAAACCCACGAAGCTGCCATTGACGGCAAAACGTGTGTGCAGAGCTGTATGCGTACTGGCTGTCTGTGTACACTGTGACGGGCCTGCCCTCATAAATCAAACATGCTTTCGTGAGAGCGACCAGCTCAGCTGCCTGAGCAGACATATTTGAGGCTAGTTTTCCTGCTGCGACTATGGTGGTTGCGGTTGTTACTGCATAACCTGCATGACTTTTGCCACACTGATCTTTAAACGCGGATCCGTCAACAAATATGACATCCCCCTCTGCTAGGGGTATATCAGTGATGTCCGGTCTAGGTTTATACATAACGTCAGTTTCTGTTACGCAATCGTGTGGGGTACCATCATGCGGTGTGGGCATCAGAGTTGCTGGATTCAATGTTGTACATCGTTCAATCGTGAGGTTAGGTTGTGATAGTAGGAGTGCTGTGTAGGACAGGTGTCTTGCTGGTGAAAGAAATGACATTTTTGATTCCAGCAACAAAGCTGAGACCGCATGTGGCACCTTTAGTGTTAGCTGGTGATAGAGGACTACCTCAGCTGATGCTTGTACTGCTAGGGCGGCTGCCACTACAGCTTGAACACAGTATGGGGTCGCCCTGGCAACAGGGTCTAAGTATTGCGAGTAATATGCTACTGGCTTAAGCCTAATGCCATGGTGTTGCAATAATACTGAGGTCATGTAATCTCGCTTAGCATCTACTGTTTGAATGAATGGCTTGGAATAATCAGGCAATGCTAGTGCTGCAGTATCAGTTATTGCCAATTTCAATTTGTCAAAAGCTGTGTCAGTAGACTTTGTCCAACTCAATTTTGCTGACATTGCCATTGGATCAGTGTGTATCATGTTTTGTAATGGCTTTGCCAGGAGCGCGTAATCTATTACCCAAATTCGGCAGTAGTTGCATAACCCTAGAAAAGCCATTAATTGTTTTTTAGTAGTTGGTTTTGGTGTCGCTACGATAGCTGCTTTTCGGTCTTGACTAATTGTTCTCCCGTCCTGTGTGAGTGTGTGTCCCAAATATTTAACCTCCCTCCTCCACAGTTGGAGCTTATTTTTAGAAACTTTGTTTCCTGTTTCTGCCAAATGTTGCAATAGTGCAACTGTATCGATCTTACATTGGCCCTGTGTCGGGGATGCGACCAGAATGTCGTCTACGTACACAATGATTTGGCTACCCTCTGGTGGGTCAAATTGGGATAGACAGTTAGCGATAGCTTCTGAAAAGATAGTGGGTGATTCAGCATATCCCTGTGGTAATCGAGTGAATGTCAATTTTGCCTTCTTAAATGTGAATGCGAACCAAACTTGTGCTTTCTCTGATAGCGGAATGCTAAAAAATGCATTGCTGAGATCTATTACCGTGAAGTACTGTGAATCTGATCGAAGCGAATTCAACAATGTGTGTGGATTTGGCACATTTGGGGTTCGTTGTATGACTGCGCTATTAACTGCTCGGAGATCTTGCACTAACCTCCATCCCTCTGAGGGTGGGGCCTTTTTTACTGGAAAAATAGGTGTATTGCATTCCGCTTCAGGTGCTTGTATCAAAATTCCTGCTTCCTTTAATGCATTTATTATTGGCTCAATTCCATTTTCAGCATCAGGTTTCAGTGGGTATTGTTTAATGCGTGGTTTATGGTTTGTTTTCCCCCGTATTCGAACTGGGGTAACCCCTTTCATGAGTCCTACGTCAGCCGGCCCCTTGCTCCACAGGGAGTTGGGCAGCCCCTTCAGGGCTTGCTCTTCCACATCTGTTAGCAAAATACATCACATCTCCAGAGGTGGATGCATGTGCACCTGCGGGTGCATTGTGACCCTGAGTGTGAGTTTGAGCCTCGACCATCCAGTAGATGGGGAGGTCTCTAGTTTCTCCCCACTCCGAGTCCAATCCCTAATAGTGGACACCAATGTGGCAGAGACAGCGTTGTCGCTCCACTCGTCTTGGTGTGCCTTTGTTATGGATATATGTTTACTCCCTGGGTCCGGCATTAAGTCCAGAATGCATGCTGGTGGGTCCACCGTACAGAATGAGGCGGGCCCTCGGAAAACAAAATACATTACTTGGACTATGCTCGGGCCACACCGGAGCAAAGCCTCGGTGTAGGGCTCATCTGGCCCCGGGGTCTTACTATATCTTACGGTCATGTGTAATTCTTCTGCTGGCATTGCATCATACTCTCCCACAAGGTGGTTTTTTGACAAATCAATGATATGCTCTGCGGTGTGGGCCACATCTGCCGAGGGGAATTCCAAACTCCACCAGTAATATGGCACGTCCTCAGCTTCTGTGACCATCACAGGAACGCAGTCTAGGGGACAGTGAATTACTTTAAACACCCCTTTATTTGTGGGAACAATGGCTAGTTCCATTTGGAGCATATCTGCCCGTCCCAACAAGTTATGTGGGCACCTAGCCATCATTAGGACTCGGCTAGTGGAAGCTACCTCCTTATTCTGGCCCCATTCCAATCTTACAACTTCACTCAAAGGAACTTTCGCCTCCTCCCCACTCGCCCCCGTCATTACAACCACACGCTTAGATTTTGGCACACTGGCTGTCTCTCTAATTACGGATCTTTCCGCCCCTGTGTCTGCGAGGCACATCATAGGCTTATTGTTTACATATACCAAAGTTTCTGGTCTTAGTTTTGAATGCACGTCTTCTTCAGACAGCTGGACCTCTATCTGATTTCGGCCACAATGTTTATCTAACACAACACTTTTCCTCCCTTCATCCGTCCGGACTTTTCCTAGTCATGCCTGCTTGCCATCTCTCTCCCGACATTCTCTGGCAAAATGCCCAGATCTAAAACAAACAAAACAAAGTCCTTTCCTCCTTGCCTCCTCTCGTCTCTCCTCGTTATCACAATCTCTGCCCCCCCCCCATCTCATTTTGTTTTTCTGGCTCTCTCGCGGCCCCCTCCACTCTCTGCGCCCTTTTGGCCCCTGTCCCCTCCAATCTGTGCGTAAAATGTAGGTTTCCGCACCCTCTCGCAACTGGACCTCATGCGCTTTTCTCTTCATTTTATCTTTCATCACCTTTTCTGCGTGGACTACATTGTCCATAAATTCATCAATCGAGGCCGTGGGTAGCGTTACCATGTTTTGTTCTATCCATGCTTTTATTTGTGGTTTAAGGCCGAACAAAATTGCTTGCTTCAATTGCTGGTTGAAGGGCCCATTAGGGTGACCATCTTCACTGATACCACTGTTTATTTTAAATACTGGGTACAATCTAGCCCTGTACTCTTGTACTGTTTCTTCCATCGACTGTGTAGTTTGACTAATCTTAGCATAGTTTGGATGTTTTACAAACACACGACGCATATTTGCAAAAATGGAGTCTGGATTGCTTAAACTATTAACAACCTCGCCTGGTGACATGATAAGATCGTTACTTTTCCCTGTGTATGGGCTCCACTGCCCTTTGCACTGGTGCCATTTTAACCCTGTAATTTGCATGAGTGCCTGTTGCATTTCGGGGCCATTTAGATGATAACTTTGTTGCAAGTCAATTATTCCCTGAACGCACCCTTCTACATCATCAGTGGGTTTTGGAACATGTTCGAGGACCTTAATCATTTGTTCTTTTGTCCAAGGCCTATGAACCAATACATAATGAGGTTGGCCGTCTTCCCCTGCTCTCGGGTTTGCCACCTGGATGAGCGGGAAGGTCTCAGTGGGTTTACTTACCTCGGGTCCCTCCAGGAGGATTGGCGTTCCCCCCATCTCTTTATTCCATGATAACTCGGGCCCTTGACCCCTACGCGTCATCATGTGTGGCCCCGCATTATGTGATGTGGAATTAAGGTCATATCTCGGCGGCGGTATTGTCGGGTACAGCTGTGTCGTAGTGGGTGTGAATGTAACATTATCATCTTGTAATGGTGGTTTTACTTTTTTCATTCGTGTCTTTTCCCCCTCTTCTATATTTTGTGTTGCATTTAACTGCTGTTCTACGCTTGGCCCCGTAAACAGCTGTTCCTTCCTTATTTTAATCACTCGCTTACGTCCCCTTCCCTGTGTCTCATCATCTTCAGCACGAGCAACATTAATACCACTTTGGCTCTCCCCTTCTTTCTTACGCATCTCCTCATGCCAAACTCTAGCCTGCCTCAATTGTTTGCCTGGTGTATCACGAGTACGTTGCTTTTGCCGATCATGAATAGACAGGTTTCTCAACAACTCCCCCGTCTCTTTTACTCCAGCCAAATCTGGATCAAATTGATAGCGTCCTTTCCATTTACCCAAGTACTTCGTACTACCCGGGAACTTGAGTTCCATCTTTTTTACCATATCGGGTGATTTTGACCTGTCAGGTCTGGCTCCCCGTTTTTTATCTTTCTTCCCCATTGTCTGCTTTGTTAGTAGTCACACAAAAATACTTTGAGAGATTCTCTGGAGAAATGCTACGTGCTCGTTCACTTCCCCTGATGTCAAGCTTCTACCTTTTGACCTAGCGTCTCAGGAGGACATCAGCTTGGTGTTTAAATTTCACGGAACGTGAACGATTTTAGATCTCCTTCAAATACTCTCCACGCACACACATATAATCCGCAGTTAGTATGTCAGTCACAGGCCTGGTCAATTCACTGTCTCGCTTGTTCGGACCCGAACCACCCGGGAGTTCCGTTACCCAGGTACACCGTTAAAACAACTGGTTTTTAATCTGCAGAAGCTACGTTATCTGCAGTAATGTTATCTTGACTAAACCAAATCTACAGAAATTACGTTATCTGCAACAATGTTCCAAACCTGCAGAAGTTACGTTATCTGCAGTGAACAACAACAATAGTGAAGTAGCTAAGTCTCACACCAAAAACCGTCTAGGTGCCGTGGTACCCAAAATACTTCAAGAAGTTTTTGTCTTACCCCTTGCCGTCCGTGTCTTTCCTCTGGTTCAGTCGGATGTCAACCGGGGCACTCGTCGGGAGATCCTGCGAGACCGGCCTCAAAATCAAGACGAGATGAGGTTTTTTAAGTCCTGGTTGCTGTGCACAGTCTTTTCCTCCGGTCGTCACCGCCTCCCCCTCCGCATGACCCGGTCAACACCCGTTTTGAAGGACCGAAGGACCACTGTAAAATGTCAAGGGAGAATCACCCCTACGCGGGGGAGCGACTCACGCCTCGGCAAGTAGGAAACAAGACACGGACAGACAGAATATAAGTTTCCGGCCGGGAGAGATGAAACCTCAGTGAACAGGTCTGATCTCTGAACCTCCAGTTCTCTCCAAGCCTTTTATTGAATATCATAAGTCACGTCGACATGTGCCGACACATTTCAATCAATACAGAAATCAATACAAGTACATACGACCGATTCAAAGGTACCTAAATTGTCAAGGGCATGTTTACTTCGGTCCAGCTGGTGTTTACTTGGTCCATGTCCGCCTCCCCTCATGTGTGTTCAGGAGTGGAGTTTGTTCGGTTGCCCCGACCTAAGTGGTCGTCCTAACCTAAGTGCGGTGGTGTGATGGTTAGTTCCTAGATTCTAGTTAATAAATGAACTAGAGTTAGTAACAATATCATGAAACTTTATGTGTTATGTATTTATGTGTTATGTATTTAAACTGTGCATAACATTGGACTGTATGTAAAATCAAACTGTTGTGTGATATTAGACTGTGTGTGTGATATTAGACTGTGTGTGATATTAGACTGTGTGTGTGATATTAGACTGTGTGTGATATTATTTTATTACATTCGATAACATGATTGCTCCTATAATGTTCTTCACACTGACCGTCTCAATTGTCCGCGCCAGCGTTAGGTCGTTCATCAGCTGCAGTTTACGTGAAACCTCCTTGTCCAATATTCCCACGACAATCCTGTCGCGAATATTCTCCTCTCGGGTTGCGCCGAAGTCACAATGCTCGCAGAGCTCGTACAACGCCCGAATGAAAGTCTCCGCCTTCTCGCCTGGCCGCTGTGCGCGCTGGTGAAAGCATGCGCGTTCATGTATCACATTCCGTCGTGGCACGAAATAGTCGAACTTGCCGAGTACTCATTCAAAGTCATTTCTGTGTCCAGCTTCGGCAAATGTAAATGACTTGTAGATGTTCTCGGACTCGCTACCCATGGCGTATATCAGGCTGCTCACCTGCACCGCGCCCTCTTCTCTGTCGAGTTTCGTGGCGGTCCTAAATCTCACAAATCGCTGCTTCCAGTCCGGCCACTCTACTGGCTTATCAAAGGGGAAACCCGTCGGGGGATTAAACTTGGCCATTGTTTCGAGTTCATTTCTGACACCATATAAATGACGGCAACGAGGTTCTTATCTTGTAACACGTTTTTAATGGCGATACCACTCCAACAACTCCCCACTTGCATGAACAATCTTGCGAGACCGCTAAGAGACAATTGTGACACTCAGTTACCGTAAAGGTGCAACACAGTCGCAAATACAAATTTAGCACCATTACATGACAGTTTTGTCTTCTGCAATTATTTTAATACACAGGCCTTTGGGATTGATTTTAAATGTATTTATAGGGCCCACCGGAAATTCCCACATTTCCTCCGAAATGGACAGAGTGCTTTATAATGTGGAGCGCCTTGTGTGAGGACCAAGTTCGAAAAATCTTTACATGTTCTGTGACTTTCATGACCGCTCTGATGGAATGACTGGAAAGCATTATACAGTGTTTTAGCACCATCTGTTGGTAACAGTTTCAGATAAGAGTCAGTTGACAACAGACCAGTACGTGTATGCATGTGC